>NC_091117.1:34375000-34675000 GCF_040183065.1 Periplaneta americana
GAGTGTCATTTATATTTGTTATTATTATTATTATTATTATTATTATTATTATTATTATTTTTATTATTATTGAAGTTGTCTTTTGGTAACTGAACTGAATAATTTGTCAATTTTCTGTTTGAAATTTTGCCGAATCCTTTGTCTGCGGCGTTTTCTTAAAAAAGTGTGGAGATATAAATAGAAACACCATATCGTACTTCCCTACGTGATTAGGATTGTGCTGGTAAAGTGAGAGAATTCAGATATTTCCACTTGCATGTAATGTGAAGCCACATTATCATTTATTTCCATTAAAATGTTTACTCTGCTGAATTCATTATTCTTCTAAATAAACAGTAGACTAGCTGCAGTGGTTACATTGAATGCATTTATTTCCGTACACAGGAAGGGAGTGTTGTAGGCCTACAGAGTGCGTTCCAGCGTGCCGATGAACACGTTCCGGCGCCCGCTACACAGTTACACAACTTCAAAAGCGTCCGGCTGCCTTTAGAGGGGAATATTTTTATATTAAAATTCATACACTACTGAACTTGAAGTGTGTTTATATTCATACGACACCAACACGAGTTTCTTCGTAAGTTACTCTAACATCTGGCCACTGCATGAGCTAAAAGGTGTTTTTTTATGTTTTTATGGATACAAATTCAGCAGATGATACTTGGCGGCGCGTTTTCACAGGGACAGTACGTGTCCCTTGTATTTTTAACATGTCATCTTAAACAGTGCACATTCACCGTGTTCACCGAGATATATGTAATCCAGTTACGTGTAAATGTACTCCTATAATAGCCGGAAATATCTACAGATACGAGCGAAACAAATTCCATTGGAATTTATACAGGGTGATTCAGAAGGTGAAGGCCATACTTTGAAGTGTGATAGTATGGACGATTTTAAAGAGAAAATATTATATAAACATACAGTAGAACTTCTATTATCCGTGGTAATCAACGATTAATCGAAAAATCGGATAATCCGTACCATAAAAGATTTTAGTAAATATAGTAAATAATACTTACACTTTCGTATTTTCCTCCATGATCTTGTATGTAACACGCTAGGTAGAGGGTCAGAAATTCACTCATTTAAGTCAGGTTGTCAACAACGAGTTTTTAAGGGGCAAAGAAATCATTGTAATGGCTGTATGTGGAAAGATAGGAATAGTGGAGGTCTCGTGTTGAAGACTTACATACTTTATACACTATCCTTAATGTATATTAAATTGCACACAGTTGTAACTCTCGTATTCTGATGCGAGATGAACCATACTTTCTCTTTCCCCGAACCATGTAATAATTTGTACATTTTTTCGATACTTAGCACAACACGATTTCTTTTCATACCCGCGAAAAATAATATACATATAAGTTATAGGGTTTATGAAGTACAACTTGAAAGTAGACCATACTGTGTAACAACACTCTCTAGAAAAAAACGTGCTAATATAATGTACAGTATCTACTTCATATATTTATGTAGCAAAAAGAAGAGAGAGAGAGAGAAAGAGAGAGAGTGAGTGAGAGAGAGAAGAAAGGAGGAGGCAAGAGGAAGATGTTCGGATAATCCATCAATCGGTTAATAGAGTGACGGATAATCGGGGCTCCACTGTATTTATAAATTATTCTCAATAGTTTCCGAGAAAAAGCTATTTGAAAAAATTGGAGATATAGTCGCAAGTTTTACGCGCGAATATATTGCTGATAGAATTGTTGCTATCACCTCTCAACATATGGGTCTTTCCTCATGAATCATACTGTATATAACAGAAAAGTCTTGCGTTGAAATATGAATGTATGAAAGAAACTAAAATTTCATATAACCCATTTTATAGAGGGGAGGTCGGAAATGCTTCTGTATTGCGAACTTTAGCAAGTATATTTTCTGTATAACTTAAGAAAAAGAAAAGGTGGGAAGAGATCAATTACTAAATAGAACGGACACATATCTTAAAGATATCCTATTATACAAGATGGCTTGATAGATCTGTTGGCAGAAAGCTGCTTTACGGCGGCTGCGAATCCGGATGATCTATGGCGAGTCCTCGGCCTCACTTCATTTCACAACTTTGGTCTGATTACCTGGTTGGATTTTTTCCGAGGTTTTCCCAAACCAAAAGGCAAATGCCGGGTAATCTTTTGGCGAATCCTCGGACCTCACCTCATCTCACTACATCTCGCCAAATTATTGTAAAAAAATTGTAGAAAATTATATAATTGTAAAACTGTAAAAATTGTAAAAATTTGTAAAAATTGTAATTGTAATATTGTAAAATTTTGACTTGTTCCACTTCATTGCTCATGTAAGATCTATGGAATATAATAAATGAAATGAAATGAAAAATTAAATGTCTTAAAACCCCGGAGATAGCAGAATTGTATTTGTGGCAAGAAAACCAGGATTGTGAGTGATTTTTCTCTGGGTTCTCCCTTTTACTTCGGGTTCTCCCTTTTACTTCGTAATTCTACCAACTTTCTCCACAATTCCCCTTCCATTATCATCTCTTTCTCGGAAAACAGGACATCACTTGTGCTTATGTGACGTCGAATCGATCGTCCTCCATGTTGCATGTGTCCCTTGTATTTTTACCGTGTCATTTGAAACTGTGAACACGCACCATGTCACCAAAATATATACATTCTCGCTGCATTGTGAATGTATGATAGCTGGAAATATCCATAAATACGCGGGAGATAAATTTACATTGGAATTTATATAACAAAAAATTCTGCGTTAAAATATGAACGTATGAAACAAACCGAAGTTTCATTTACAAAGGGGGAAGAAAATGCTTCTGTATTGCGAACATTATATTTTGTGTATAATTTCCAGCAAGATAGAGTACCGCTGCTCTACGCCAGAAAAGTCAAGGTCCATCTAGAACATGAATTTCCAGGGAGGTGTATCGGATAGTCAGGTACCATTCCGAGGCCTCCTAGGTCACCAAGTAATTCTTTTACTCTTATCTTCGCAGAGAATTCATGCTGCTTGTTATCTGTGTCCTTGGAAATGCTGCAAAACACCTGGACGGTATTGGTTAGACACTGGTCACTAATGGAGCACATGCGGAAGTAAACTAACATTTGAAACATCTCTGTAACTGTGGGTAAATAAACCTTTACTATATCATAAATGGTTTATATTCCAATGCTGGTTTATTAACAATAATTCTTTCGGCTAGTTTATAAAGGTAAATATACAGTGTTAAAAAAAAGTAGCCAATATTTTAGGAGGTGCTACTATGCATCAAAACAAGAAAATAATATCTAATAAGCATGGGTCCTACAACACATACTTTCTGAGATCTGAACACTTGTTCATAGGAGGTGCTCAATATGACGTCAATTCATGGCAATGCATTCCTCTGCCCTTCGGCGTAAGGAATCACGCACTCTTTGAAATTGACTTGGTTCCTTCATGTGTCCCCATAACCAAAAGTCTAGGAGATTTAGGTTTGGAGAACGTGCAGGCCAAGGTGTGGGGCTCCCCCGACCAATCCAGCGGTCCTGAAATGTCAGCGTCAGGTGTTCATGCACAATGCGGAGAAAATGTGCTGGTGCGCCATCGTGCATGAACCACATCTTTAGTATCTGTTGACATGGCACATTGTCCAGCAAGGCAGGCAATACGTTAATAAGAAAGTCCTGAAAGTCTCTGGTAGTACGTATGGCTCTATTAATCTATCACCAAGAACGCCTGCCCATATGTTGATTGAGAATCGGTGCTGATGCCTTGTTTCTTCAACTGCATGGGGATTTTCATCAGCCCACACATGCTGATTACGAAAATTCACATCATATCTGCAGAACTCCGCTTATATCCGCAACCAGACTTTTGTTTTCAGTATTTCTTGCGACGTATAATTATTTCATGCCAGAGGTGTCAACTACGGTAAGATTATCTGGTAGTCTGCTGTATTGTAGAGCAGAGAAATGCATTGTCATAAATGGACGTCACATTGAGCACCTCCTATGAACAAGTGTTCAGATCTCAGAAAGTATGTGTTGTAGAACCCATGCTTATTAGACATTATTTTCTTGTTTTGATACATGCTATCACCTCCTAAAATATTGGATACTTTTTAACACCCTGTATAACTGTGAATTTCACAAAATATCAGGCTTAAAACACATTGCTGGTTAAATAGCGTAAAAATAGCCTTATGAAAAAAAAAAATACTCAGAAATCTAAATGTACCACAGCAAATAATTAATTTTTACTAGAATGTATATAATGATGTACGGTATATTTATGGAAAAATAAATTTTATTCCACGTAGTTATTCTGATCTACTGATTTAATTAATTAATTTTATTAAACAGAGCTGTGTTTCTAGTAACTGGCAACGATGTTCCTACGTTCGGAGCAATTACATTTGAAACAAAATTAAAAGATAACATTTAATGTACGGAACCATAAAAAAACTGTCACAACAGTTTATGTGTGGAATCATAAAAAGACCGTTAAATTAATGTTTGAAAATATGTACAGTGAAATTTTACAAGTTACGGTGGCTCCCACAGACGAAGTGAAACTGCTGGCGAGAAAAAACGTATCAGTAATAGTAGCGGTAGCACTAGTGGTGGTGCGGTGGTGATAATAGCAACATACATCACAGAAACCCTCCGAGGTTTACAAACGGGTACAATTTCGTAACGGTGGATATTACGAACTATATCTACGCTAGTGTAATATGAAAGAATGACTCAAAGAATTTTTCTTTTGGATATTGTCTAACTGCCGGTAGAGACATTGTGGCACTAAAAGTGAATAGGAGCTGTTAATATTGGTTTCGTTCGGTAAGGTTTGTCAGTCTTTTGTTATTTTTGCATTATTGCATTGTAGGAAATTTTGTGAATGTTCATTTAAACTCATTTCTGAATTCTGCAGAGACTTACTGGAGAACTCACAGGAACGTTGAAAGTAAATTCATCTAAAGAAATTCAAAACCTCAAGCGGTATTTATTGGGATACTTTGACAATATATACACACACATACAGAGTGATTCATGAGGATTTACCGTCCTTTACGGAGCTTATTTCCGAAGACATTCTGAGCAAAAAATGTCATACAAACATTTGTCCTGATTTCAATATTTTCAGAATTACACTAATTTGAAATTGTTTTTAAAATACCATTATTCTTGAGTATCATTTCTTTAATTAGTTAGTATTCTGAAGCTAAAAATGTGTTGTGAATTCCATTGTTGCTTCGTACAGATTTTTTTTTCGATTGTAACTACAAAATTACATTTTCTTAGGAATTTAACACACAATTGCTAGAAATCACGCCACTTTTATAAATTCTTTAAGACTTTACATTAGGATGCATAGTTAAAAATTGAAAAATAAAATCTGTACAAAGGAATTAACAACACATTTTTAGCTTCAGAACATTAGGCAATTAAAGAAATGATACTTCTGAATAGTTCATTCTTTATTTGTAATATTTTTTTACCCGTAAAACTAAAGAAGAAGGTATTTTACTAACAATTTCAAATTAATGTAACTTGGAAAATATCGCGATTAGGATAAATGTTTATATGACATTTTTTGCTCAGAATGTCTTTGGAAATAAACTCCGTAAGCGACGGTAAATTCTCGTGAATGACCCTGTATATACACACACATACATACACATGGTGGAAGTGAAATAGCCTTGCAGATTTCCAGAGCGAATAACTCATGTTGTATGTAACAAAAAACTGTAATATATTGCTGGAAAGTAAACAGTTTTTTAGAAACTTTTTTTCTCAAATGTCTAACAACCTCTTATTCCGTAACTATTGTCCATATCTATAGGAAAACTATTAAAGAATAATTTATCCCTCTGGCATATTTCAATAATGTGGACGATTTTTATGTACATTTAATTTTAAAAACCTCTAATTTAAAGCCACTGCACGATGCGAGTTGGTTGCAACACAGCGCCAGAGAACAGCTCATCTAGCGAGTCACACCGAGTTCGTTGACCTCTTACATCTGTATCACAAGTGTGTTAGCGGCGATGTTGCCCGACTGCTGAAACTTCAAACTTAATTTTTTAATTAATTGTGCATTTAATCACAAAACGTAATATAGGTTTTCCATTCATTTACGTGTACCCTAACGTCCCTTTCAATCTGCAAGGTTATTTCACTTCCATCCTGTAGCCTATATCATCTCCGCAACCAACCATGATATTTTTCTAAATAAAATTGTTAACGTAAGAAGAAACAATTGCAAAACAGTAGCAACAAAACAAAATCGATAATTTTAAACGATAAAATTGGAGCGATAGACGACTCTGATTTTAATTCCAAGGATTCTTATGTTCCGTTGGTGAATACTGTAGGTACTTGAGTGAAATGATCAACAGAAATTTATTTCTGGAATACGTATGGATTGCCTGTTACTTACTTTAGAACAAGCCACGAAGGGCGATGTTATAGATTTTCTTTGCCGCGTGACTTCCCTGCTCATGAATTGTGAATAAGAGAAGACAAGATAAGACACGAGACAATTGCGACCCCTTTCCAGGTATTTACACGCGAAGTTGACCGCATACTGTAGCTGTCAAGAGGACCCTAGCACTACGAACAACCCAAATTGTTTATAGACAACTCCAAGTTAAGATTAGACCAGTGGCGCCAATTTATATGGACCCGTGAGGCCAGAGTCCGCCCAATAATTTGTCGTCTTATTAATTTATCATCATCATCATCATCATCATCATCATCATCATCATCATCATCATCATTTCCTTTTTCCATTCTTTCCTGGCTTAGTTACCTCATGAGTGATGCCTTACTGGTGTCACTTATGAGGTACAGGGACACCATTTTATTTTTACGTCAATTTTTATTGTACCTTAGTTTTTGAAAGTACTTCACTCCCACCACTTCTACTAATAAAGTTCCAACTGTCCTCCACACAGAACCAAGACCGCATATAATAAGCAATACTGAGTTAGTGAGTATAGTACGTTCCAGAAATATGTTCGCTTTTTCCAATGACAAAAGAGCTTTGAATATTGAATCATATTTTCGCACAGGTACTGTCCATTTTCCTACGTCGCATCCCGATTTCCCCCACCTGCTTCTGCTCGCCCCTCTGTAAAAGCTGGGCTGTCTTAGCTCTTTTCTGAAAACATTAATTCCTGTTAGGAATTGGACGTTTATGTAATATTATACAACTGTTTAAAATAACTGAAATAAAAGGGCCTCGTTAAGTAAAGAACTGTCACGTGATTTCCCCCCTTCCTGCGATCCTGCGGCATAACCACTTGGACGGACAGTAGATAGCATGTCTGAGTAATTTTATATTTTCGGGTCGGGCAGAAGTGAAGATTAAATTTACAGTACGTAGAGTAGGTACAGAATTATTTCAACATGAGTTACTAGTACGAAGGACGAAACTGGCAACTGGAATTATATGCAATAGTCTATAGTGCGATAATATGCACAAAAGAACTGAAGCCTGTATCGAAATGAACGGCCACCATTTTCAAAAATGTGTTTAAATATCCATATTATGATTATTTTTCAATTTAACCTCATTCTCTATATTGTACGCTAATGTGCTGTAGACAGTATAATATACACTGCATAATGAATACGTTCGCATGGATAACTCAGTTCGTGTGTAAAAATACTTATTCTTAATACAGTACTGCATTTGGATTAAACAAAAACCTAATGAAAATTATCGAACTCAAAATCGCGATATTTCCTAATTTACGTAAATGGATGAACTACTTTTCTTTCCTCCTATACCTAGTAAAGTGATTTGTTTGTGTTTTACGCCAGTATCATCGAACTACAGTCTTGGAGGGGGTAGCAAACGGTGTTTCCGGTTCTCTAAAGGTATAGCCAGGTTAATATTAAAAATGTTAGTAAAAATAAAATGATGTCCCTGTACATACCTGTCTTCGGAGAGTTGACTAAACAAGAACTTGATATGTGATGGTTGCTTATTGAAATCAGTAAGTTACAATAAGTAACATTTCAATAAGTAAGGATGCATTGTTGGTGTGCACTTTATTCATCTCTCCTAGTGCCACATAAGAATAGTGCTGAAAAGTTAGATTTAGAAGATGTTTGTGACGAATTTATAGGGGAAAGACATTTGCATCACTCCGTGCTACGTAATAGTGAGTCCACTTTCGTATTATCAATTTATAGTTAGAAAGAATTCAAGTCCCCAAGTTAAAATGTTTATATAATTGTAACGTTCTATTTAATTATTACTAAAAATCGATAATTGTGCAGAACAGGTACGCACAAGATATTGCGGAGATTTTTTTTGTATATAGTTATGAAGGAACAAATTGGTATTCACATAAAATCCAAAAGAATGTTACCTACAAGTAAATGGAACATAGCCCCTGGACCTTATACTAACTACATAAATTGCAAAATCTTTCTTAGATCTCCATTTTGCTATTTTTAGGATTCTACAGTATATTGTATAGGCCTTTACTATCCGTAGTCACATCAATATTACGAAAAATAATATCAATAAAGGGAGGATTTGTGAGATTCTTTTAGGAAATTATGATCAAGTGTTTGAGCCCACCCAATGTTTTTAAAATGTTGGCACCACTGGATTAGACTATAGTCTGTAATCGGTTGGTGCATACATTCGCAGCGATATTTGAATGTATTTGTTTTGGAAGGACATCAGTCGCTAATTTGCATCATTGGAAAACTAAGGAAATTCATAAAAAAATAAGTCGTGAATACATTACAAATTCTTCTCAAAATATCACGTACATTATTAAGAAACAGAATAACAAAAATAGAACAATTATTTTTTAAACCTTTTAATATCGTTTTTTGTTGTTTTCCTAAAATTTAGGTCATTTGACTGATGTCCTTAAAAATCATTTATTAATTCCAAAATCATTTACGTCACATAAACAAAACATAGACAAGACAGAATGGCTACAAATATTGGAGGAGGCCCGGACCCTCAATGGGCTGTAGTGCCAGTTATGAATGAAACAATACATAAACTAGCCAGTTACATGTCTTCCTGCACTGTTGATGACCGACTTCCAACGTTTTGATAGTTTTTCGATGCCACATATGAAAAAAATACGATGGTTTGGAATTGAAGAAATAGTCAAGCCAATTTTGAAGAGCATTTTCGTTAGTAAAGGAGATTCCCCGAAGACTATTGAGTAGAGAGCGGAAAATATGAAACACTGACAGAGTAAAACCAGGAGAATAGAATGGATATGGAATAACCTCCCAACACAGCTTTTGGAAAACCGCTTTTGTAATGTTAGCAGTATGAGAAGGGAAGTTATGTTGCAAAATAATTTCATGCATTGTCGAACCCACGACTGAACCAGCTCTATCGCTTGAGCTACGCAGGAGCCATCCGATGTAGTATTTTCTCTCTCATTATAAGAAGTATAAGATAAGGAAGGAATTGTGATACTGCAAAAAACCTATTTCGTGATTTTCGCGAAAATACACTTTTTCACAAACCTGGTTTTGAGCACGTCATCAGTCTGTCTGCCTGTTCGTCTATATAAAGCGACTTCTCATAAACCATTGGACGGATTTTCATATTCACTATCCACATAAACACATACACAAAGAAGTTTCAATATCTGTTAGCAATATCACTGTTTGTTAGCCTGACAGAATGTCCGAGTAAGCAGACAGTACTCTCTCCGAATCCACGGTCTTTATGGAAATGAAAATATACGCCAAACAGAGCGGAGTATTGTAATGGCAATCTTGTAACTTGTAACATTCTCCGCAGTGCTTGATGGACAACATCTACCTCATTACCATAGGATTATTTTGCACACTTAACAAAGAACTGAAGGCTGCAACAAATGTAATTAATTCTGTACTTGGGCATTCCTGCTGTAAAAAAATCAAGTGTTTTGTTTCCATTAGTTCCATGTCTTTTGTCCTAGTGTCTGCATCCAGACATTTGAGAAGCAAACATTTCAAAGTTGGCATAAAATTTCATTGGGTGACGAAAAAAAGCCTGTTTCGTATAAAATAATGTAGGCCTAGGTTCTTTTTACTTGATTATTTAACGACGCTGTATCAACTACGAGGTTATTTAGCGTCGAT
Source organism: Periplaneta americana (assembly GCF_040183065.1). Taxonomy (NCBI): domain Eukaryota; kingdom Metazoa; phylum Arthropoda; class Insecta; order Blattodea; family Blattidae; genus Periplaneta; species Periplaneta americana. The sequence goes on from NC_091117.1 coordinate 34,385,077, forward strand.
GGAATTGGTGACAGCGAGATGATATTTGGCGAGATGAGGCCGAGGATTCGCCATAGATTACATGGCATTTGCCTTATGGTTGGGGAAAACCTCGGAAAAAACCCAACCAGGTAATCAGTCTAAGCGGGAATCGAACCCAAGCCCGAACGCAACTTCGGATCGGAAGGCAAGCGCCTTAGCCGACCGAGCTACGCCGGTGGCCAGGCCTATATTAATGTGAAAGCAAGCTCAAGAGTGGAACATTAAGATATTCTCTCACAAAAAGATGAAGAAATGAAGTTGCATATTGAATAATTCTTGTCGGGTTCTCAGTTAGGTGAGTTGGATTGTTGTTTCCAAGCTTTCGATGACTAGCAATGCCATCTTCTGCAGGGATTGAAGTGTCGTGGAATTTTTTTCTTTTTTTTTTACATTGGAGAATTTCATTGAAGTGAATTTATTATGGCAGGCAGAGTAACTATCTCATGCCCCCATGTTTTATATTGCTACCTGTGCACTTCATTAGAACTAAGTAGCCAGCCTCGAAGCCGTTAGCCCTGTGAACTTACAGTATATTTATTTTCCCCTATTATCATATTATGGGATTATCTAACCATGTCTAGCCGGTACACTGCCGTCGTGATCTAATACAGGCCGTAAGGCAGACCACGTGACTCGCTTAACAGCTGATCGCGAAGGGCGGTCTTTCAACCATATCAATTAGTTGCAGTACATGAAAAATAACATATCTCTCTCTGAAATGCAGTGTAATCGCGTCAGTAAAATTTTAAACAGTGACTGTGAGACACTTGAGACACAATTCACTTGCAACGTAAGGTATAATATTATTTTTGGTGTGAAAATTACTTTGTTGCAGACAAAGTTCCTATGTGTAATACCTGCCTTTATTTCGATTAAATATTGCGCCCTTATGTGGTTAAGTGAATTTTTGGTGTTATAAACAGTAAATATTTGTAATAATATACACGTGAAAGTGAAACATTGACTGGGATGTAAACTAAATTATGATTAGGCCTAAGTGCAGCGTTACTGATGTTACTCTTGTCTAATCCATTTTTTGTTAGTTTACCGTATTTGTTTTATTAAATTTAAATTATTGCGCCCTTCTTATGTGTGAATAATCTACATTATAAATAATACGTTTGATAATATACACAATTTGAACTAAAAGCGAGATACATATAGTATATTATGAAAAATTATACCTTATAGTTTTCATTACTTTTATAGTATCTAGTATTGTAATTAATTGAAATAAAGCACGCTCGCTTCATTACGAAATTCTTGCACATTCATTTAAGCACGTTTCAACAATTTTCAGTTGCATCGCACGCATATTTTGATGTGTTGACATTATAGGTTATGTTTACTCTATCAGTACTTGCCTTATTTCTATATTCGCAATTATGCACAATAATTAAGTATAACGCTACGTATAGCTTGTAAATGCAATTTGTTTACACTTCAATTGTATTTATTCGTTTCATACGGTACTCCAGTCTGATTAGTTTAATATGTTACCAGAACTAAACTAGCGCTGAGGTAGTTCCCTTCGTATTCATACACCTTGCATATACTAATTAGTTCGGTTAGTACAGGCTTTTATTATGCCTTGCTTAGAGGATGAAATGCATCTCCACAAAGGATAAATTCAACTGTTTTCAGTTCAGAAGTTACCGGAATTATACCTCAGCGCTCGTTTAACCCTAGTTAAGTAATATAACCGTATGTACATTTCATAGGAGGGACTGTGGTGAATTTTCTACCTATAAGTAAGGAAGATAACCGTGTTCTGAAGTTTATCCTAAATATATTCTTCTTTATTAAATCTCAAAATAGCTTTCGTTCTCAACTTAAAATGTTGGCGCAAATAGGTTATGTTAACATGGCGAATTCTCTTCACATAAAAATAACACAGTTTTACAATTATTTCTGCCACATTATGCAACAAATAAATGAAACTAGCCGGAACTTATGCACACATTGCATTGAATAACAATTTAATTGTATTATTTATTTGTTCCCTACTATACTGGGTCGTATTTAATTCTATTTATCTAACCTACCAGATGAAGTAACACACAACCGTACATACCTACACTTATTTCATAGGAGGGACTGTGGTAAATTTTCTACCTACAAGTAAGGAAGATAGATGTGCTAAATTAAAATCACAATATAAATAATTCTTCTTTATTAAATCTCAAAATAGCTTCCATTCCAAACTTAAAATGTTGATGCAAACAGGTTATGTTAACATGTAAAACTCCGTTCACATTAAAATAACACAGTTTTGTAATTATTTCTGCAACATATTATACAGTAAGAAGTGAACCTATCTTATACACACATTACACTAAATAAAATTGAGCACCGACACGCATTAAAGTAATATATTTCACTCAGCTCCGTATACTCAAATAGAAAAGCCCGACCCATCGAGTGACGTCACACATCCTGCATTACGGCCTGGTTTAGATCACGATGGCAGTGAGCCGGTATATAAGCGGTTTGTAGGGCTTCCCGCTGCGGACCAATCAGGAACTACTCCCTAATTCTGACCGCCTGCCGTGTTCTGGTTGGTCAAAGCGTTGGCCAATGAGGAGCTAGTTCCTAGTTCCGACCGCTTGTCGTATTCTGGTTGGTTGAAGTGTGAGGACTACAAGTTTCCACGCTGTATACTCAGCTTTAGACCCTCGTCTCTGTTGATATTATTGCCATGTATACAGTTGCATTTCGATGGCTTTCTTGATGACCAGGTCCCAATGACCCTATGCCTTGCCCAGGGCGGTGGTGGCATCGAAATCTATGTTGTGTCCCGTTTCCAGGCTGTGTTGCACTACTGCCGACTTATCGGGGCAATGTTGTCTTATGCTGCGTTGATGTTCCTTGCAGCGTTCCATAATGGTGTGTCCCGACGTCAGAACGAAACGTTACATGTTTTCGTATTAAATTTCTGCACATTTAAAGGACAAAACTAAAATTCTTGGATAAATCGCAATATAGCGAACGCCAGTAGGGGAAGTTATCCCCACCCACATGAAATGTGCATTCGACACAACACTCGCCTATCACGTAGAGTGTCTGGTGAACTAGAGGGGGGAAAAGTGGAAGGGGTCGTGGGCGGAGCTTCTACGTTCGCTATATTGTGATTTGCCCAAATTCTTTCAATCATTTATTATCATAATACTCTGCTCTCTTAAAATTACTGAGCATCTTGGGAATTAAATCAATGACTTTCCCAAAACACTCTATGAAATGTTTTAGATAAAACAATTTTTATGTCGGAAAGGAAACAAAAAAGAGCAAAACTGTATCAAACTTTTTGTTTGACATATCTAAAAAAAATAACCCCCCTGAAATTAATGACATAACTTATTGTTTACTCTGTATATTTTTGTTTCTAAATTTTGTTAGAGGTAGGATAAAGATTGAGCTACAGTTTGTCGATCTCACTAGAAAAAATGGCCTTGAAAAATGTCAGCCAATTAGGTTATTTTCATAATTGTGGAAGATAGGATTTAAAGAGTTTACAAAAATACAGACTTGAGAAAAAAATAGCTTGAATCTATATTAGCTGAACCGTAAAAGTATTATATAATATAGTGTTATAATAAAGTTTTAAGTTTTAAACAAGTTTTGAACAAGAAACAATGAAAAAAATATCGATAAACTTACAGCTTGCTGGCCGGTATTTTGTTTGCATGACAGGATATTTCAATTTATCTTTGTCAATTTTATAGATATTTTAAAATTTCCTTCACAGATTGTTTCTTTGCGTCAAACCTCGAAACCTCTGACAGATACTTGTGCAGAAACATGAATTTAACACTTTCTCCAAGTATTAGAAGAATCCGTCTGAAATTACAGATTTTATTGTTCATATGAAACTAATGCGAGAGAAATGAAAGATCAATTTTTTTTCATCCTCGAAGATATATATCACCCCTTAAAACGATTTATATTGTAGCTTTTTTTTAGGGTTGTTCATTAAGATAAAACTAAGATGGGAAGCGTTTCGTGTAGTAAGAACTGTAGCGGAAGTTGCTGAAAAATTTCCATAATTATCTATGAAGTTAAAAATGTTATAAGATATTTTGTGGTGGTTTATAAACGATTATATGCATGCGTCATGATAACACAGGCTCATGTTTTGCACGAAAACAAAAGAAAGAAAAAATGATTGTGCGTCACAGATGTTACGGAGCCTTGGGGCCTCAATAATGCTCTCAACAGGAGAGAACTCTCTGTCAACACATGAAGACTTAAAGACACTAACTATATTGTTCACGTGGCATTGCCTACTCGTGACAGCCGACATTATGAAGATGTGCACATGAAATATAACCTTGTCATTTACATCATTATTTTGTTAACGCTTTCCAAGAGGTGATTTTCCAATATACCATTGTGTATAATAATAAGTTGGAACTTTGACCTATCCTACCTCTTCAAGAACAGAGACTACTCAGAGAAGATTAGTTGATGACAAGGCCACAATTGATTAAAGCTGCAACAACAACAGCAAAGAAAACAGAAGGTTACACGATGAAAAAAAACTTGTTCAAAGCTATTAGGTCGTCTCGTAAGTAATGTCGGGTTTTTAAGTTTGCTGTTTTGTAAGATTTTAATGATTTTCTTTAGTTTGGCAATGCAATTTATAGGACGACATGGTTATTACCATAGGTAGGAAGTTCGTACCAAAACAGTAGATTTCAGTTGAGTACAGCGAGGATTATAGATGTCACCCGCGCCTAGCCCTGCTTCCGCTCGCTACAGACGATACACAATTCACATTAACAACGGGGTCATTCCATACAAAATTTTAAGAATATGCCAGTGATGTCATGAATTTTTTGGGCTTTTAATATAATAGTGTTATTATGAATAAATTAAACTGCCAAGTATGACCGCCGTGTCATTAATATTTTAGTCATACGGATGACTGAAAAATGGCTAGCAGTTACATGCTATCCATAATTTGAAATATTCTAGACACCCTATATGAAGTGCCATCGAAACTAAAGAGACGCCATTGTAAACCTGAACAACCATATTTTAATACCTTAAAAACTAATTCGAATAATATTAAGGGATGCTCATAAAAACACCTCATTGAAAAAAATAAATAGTTTTATATTCGAATGCACCAATTTAAATTAATGCGAATTTAATTCGTATTGAAGAAATTCTTATTCTTAATCCATCTCTCAAGTTTTATGACATAACCTCAAAAACCTATGAATAATTAAATTAATAAACTTAATTTTTGTTCCGACGGTTGAAAATCGCTTGCTACGTGTGGCGGTCGCAGCGTTCGCGAGACTTATTGACGTTGAGTAATCTCAAACGTTCGTCTCCCTGACCTTGATCGCGTAACATTCTGTACGGCGAGAGAGCCTACCTGCTGAGCTCCTTTGTTCCGGTGAGTTATTATTATTAAAAACTGACATATTTAAGTCAGCATTTTGAAATTTTCACAGCGGAATCAATATACCCTAAAGAATTAAACACGTGTTTTTTCGTCTGTAAAAATGAACTGCATTTTGTGTTCTATATTATTTTAAATGATTTTACGGCGGACAACTACTAAAAAATTATACATTTTTTTTTTCATTTTGAGGGAATTTATAAACAAGGCTCTCCTCTTACGAAATGCATTGAAATCACTTTTCCATCTTCTTTTACATAGTAAGAAAACTTCAATGAATGAAACCGTGTTCTTTGCTAAGCCAGTATTTCAAATGCTGATTGCTGCCAAACTATGAAGGATATAAATATAACATTGTGTGAAATTCATATTTAGAACATAAAAAAATAACCTACTACAATATTTTTAACTTTTGAGACATCATGGTTCAAAAGCATACTTTTTTTTTGCATGGAATGACGCAACGTATAGTGGCGTTCTGTGAAGCTGCGTAGAATTGTGAATAGTTTGAAGGATATTGTTAATTTATATTAACAGTTTAGGTTTTGAACAAAGTGGAATATTATATTATTATTGTATTATTTACGTAATGTTAATATTATGTATGATTCCAAAGAAGTAAACTAATCTATTATTAAATAATTATGTAAACAGGAATGTGTAACACGTTTATTTTTTCCTGGATTATTCTTCCTTAAATGCTGGTTGAAAGACGTTTATTAACACTATATATGTATAAAACACCGAATTTTTCTTCGAAGGGTTAAAGACAATAATGATCACATCATAATATATAGCCCACGACTTCCTCTCTCCCGTAATGATATGGTGATCTCGCGGATTTATAGGTAATCGCATAACTCTCGTTTTTAATATATTTTCGTCCCATTGAAGTTAGTATTAATCAGATTTTTTCCTTCCTAATTCCCATCTCTCGCATTTCACTCTCATGGGTTGGCAGATCTGATGTTACTTGCTCTCTGTGATTGTCAAAAATGACGTAAGACGATTAGTTTAGTATTCCACCAACACAGCCGGGCGCTTTGTCGCATTATACTCAGCCAAACAGGATACAAATTGTCTGTCTTCTAATCTAGAATACAGTAAAATGAGGAACTTCTGCGTTTGTGGCCATGTGCTTTAACCACTCGAAAGCGAAGGACAAGCAAAGAGGAACAGAGAAAGTGTTCATTACGGGCAACCTCATTCTTCTCGACAATCACAACTACAGAGGGGAATGTCTTTCTTTTCCCACTCCTGAGAGCTACAGCCATTACATGGAGCGACATGTCTTGGCATAATACTTAAGAGTCCCCATTGAACGCTGGACTTTCCTCAATGTGACTGAGCATTAGATGCAATCTAACTCCTGCAGTTCTTACGTAAGAAAACACGTTTCTTGGGGCTATTAGCGCAAGTGACCTCTACGGTGTGTTTTGAAGGTTAACAAATATGGAACTACATACTCTTGCGTAACTCTATTTGGCTACAGTTCAATGCTTTATAAGGTACCTCGACTTCAAAGAAATCGTGCACTTAGGGTCAGGAAATGAACACCGAGCACATTTTCTCGTTTACGTAAGTATATCGTCTCAACTGCAAATCTCGGTCACTAGTCGCCTTTACTGTTTAAACTGGTTCTGCACGGTCTAGACCAGTCACTCTCAAAGAGTGATTCGCGAGCAACTGCTAGGAGTTCTGAGAGTCTTATTTCTTTTTAATTAGACAATGTACTTCCGATTGAAGTTCTGGCTGATATGCACTTTTATTATCAGGCAGTGCATCTCATTCAACGATACCGCATTTTCTCGAATATACCGCGCACTTTATTTCATAAATATAGCCTGCAAGTAAAAAATACGGGTGCGAGACTTATTCGAAATGAAGTTGACAACATTTGCCGATTTTATACCCGAGCAATTCCTAAGGTGGTAGCGCATTCCATTATCTTCCCGCGCGAACATTTCAATTCTTAACATTGTAAAACGGCGTTTGGATTAGCAATACATATGTCAGAATCAAGTTCAAGTGTGGTAAGTGTATAGTTCGTGCGTTTTATATTTTCAGTTCTGAAAATGAGTAGACCTAGCGCTAGAGGTATGAGATTGTAATTCTTTATCTTGCAGCGAAAAACGTGAAATTGTCAAAGATGCGGACGAACGTGGAAACCGTGACGCTTGCTATTCATGTTGCAGGATATCGTGTAAGACAACTGACAACTGACTAAGCGTGCAGTGCGTGTGAATAGGATAGGTTTGTAATAATAATAATAATAATAATAATAATAATAATAATAATAATAATATAATTATATATAATAATATATATATATATATATTATATATTAATATATATTTTAATATAATATTTATTATTATTATTATTATTATTATTATTATTATTATTATAAATTGTAAACAATGTCAATAATGAACCCCGCCCCCTTCACAAAATTCTATGTAGGCCTACCGTACGCCTCTGTCCGACACAGGAATCCACAGGCCTGCTTCTCTTTAAAATCCATCGCTCTCGGCCGAGTTGAAACCTGCGGACCCCGAATTCCATGACTAAGGGCGATATTCATTTGTGAAAAGCCGGTTACCGAAGCCGCTGGCTAACAGTTTTACTCTCATAGTGTTCCACTCTTGCAGTGAGTAAGAGCTTCATATCTGATCAATCATTTTATCTGCGCATACAATCAGAAAAATTAACGGAACATAATCCAAAATTGAAGATGAGAATCTGTATGTGGGATAATTTTCATTTGTCTGCAATATTCCGAATACATATGCATAGTCGCGAGTTCACAGGCCTTGTATGTAAATGTAAAGCGATCAATGTCACAACGCCAGTTGTTCCCAGTATCTGCCAAATGTTCATTCTGCCTCTCTGCCTCAAGCAGTTCTGTCGATTTTTTTTAACATTTATTTTTTTCAAAACGGAAATGAAAATATAGATTGCCAAGGGAACGTGGAGACCTGCACTTGGGGAGTCATTCTCTGAATTCAAACATTAATCAAAGCTAGAAATCAGGGATGCGAAAACTTCTAATACTTCAGTGCAGGTCCACACACAGAACACATTCGTCCATTCATTGATTAATCCATTCATTCATTCATCCATTTATTCATCCATTCATTCATTCATCCATTCATTCATCCATCCATCCAGCCATTCATTCTTTCACCTACGCCTCAGTCATTTCCAGTAACTGAATCACCCATTCATCCATCCATAAAACAATCGTTTAACCATTCAGCCATCCATTTATCCAACCAACCAACCAACCAAACAATCATCCAACCAACCAACCAACCATTCATTCATTCATTCATTCATTCATTCATTCATTCATTCATCCAACCAACCAAGCAACCAACCAACCAAACCAAGCAATCATTCATCCAACCAACCAACCAACCAACCAACCAACCAACCAACCAACCAACCAACCAACCAACCAATCGCTCATCCAACCAAACCAACCCATAATTCATCCAACCAATCAACCAACCAACCAACCAAACCAACCAATCATTCATCCAACCAACCAACCAACCAACCAACCAACCAATCATCCAACCAACCAACCAACCAACCAACCAACCAACCAACCAACTAACCAACCGCTCATCCAACCAAACCAACCCATAATTCATCCAACCAATCAACCAACCAACCAACCAACCAAACCAACCAATCATTCATCCAACCAACCAACCAATCATCCAACTAACCAACCAACCAACCAACCAACCAATCGCTCATCCAACCAAACCAACCCATAATTCATCCAACCAATCAACCAACCAACCAACCAAACCAACCAATCATTCATCCAACCAACCAACCAACCAATCATCCATCCAACCAACCAACCAACCAACCAACCAACCAACCAATCGCTCATCCAACCCATAATTCATCCAACCAATCAACCAACCAACCAAACCAACCAATCATTCATCCAACCAACCAACCAACCAACCAACCAACCAACCAACCAACCAACCAATCATCCAACCAACCAACCAATCATTCATCCAACAAATCAACCATTGATCCAACCAACCAACCAACCATTCATCCAACCAGCCAACCAACCATTCACCCAACCAACCAACCATTGATCCAACCAACCAACCAACCAACCATTCATCCAACCAACCAACCATTCATCCAACCAACCAACCAAACCAACCAATCATTCATCCAACCAACCAACCAACCATTCATCCAACCAACCAACCAACCGACCAATCAACCATTCATCCAACCAACCAACCAAACCAACCAATCATTCATCCAACCAACCAACCAACCATTCATCCAACCAACCGACCAACCAACCAACCAACCAACAAACCACTCATTGAACCAACAAATCATTCGTTCAATAAACCAATCACTCATCCAATCAACCAACAATTCATCCAATCAAACAAATACTCATCCAATCAACCAACCAATCAGCCAACCACCTAACCAAATAACCAACCACCTAACCATCTAGCCAACCACCTATTTAATCAACCAACCAAAAATTATCCAACCAGCCAACCAGCTATCCAACAAACCAACTCACCAACCACCAATCCAACATAACAATCAATCACCTATCCAACCAACCACTTACCCAACCAACCAGTCGTCCAACCAACAAACCATTCAGCCAACCAATCACTCATCCAACCAAACCAAACCAACTGAACTAACCAACCAACCACTCATCCAATCAACCAATCACTCATCCAATCAAACAAACACCCATCCAATCAACCAACTAACCAGCCAACAACCTAACCAACCAGCCAACCATCTAACCAATCAATCAGCCAGCCACCTATCCAATCAACCAAGAAACCAGCCAACCATTATCCAACTAGCCAACCACCTATCCAACAAACCAACTCACCAACCACCTATCCAACATAACAATCAACCACCTATCCAACCAACCAATAAACCAATAGACCAAACAGACAATCATCAAATTATCCATTTCTTCAACCATTATCCACCTATCCTTCGAACCAACCACTTAAAATACGTATCTAAACAACTACCGCTTCGCTCGTTTAACAAAACATTTACGTATCAACCTACTTACCTACTTGCTAATACATTCGCTTCGTCACTTATTCGTCCGTCTATGCATGCAGTCACCATTCACCAGCCAGCCAGTCATCCATCAATCTATCCACCTATCAATTGATACACCAACAGACGAATCTATCCATTCATTTATCCACTCATAGAAATGACGATGTAATAACAAAGATAACAACAATGGCAATGATAAAATAAGCACGTCATTGATAGTGTATAAGACGGAAACAAAAAATAAATATCATTTTAACTAGTCGATGGATTCTGGTTGACAACAGTAAAAATGTACTTGCAATACTTGATTTGTAATGGAAAATAAAACACATTATATAGATAGCCTATGTAACGCTTTTTTAAAGCATGTCCATAGATTCTATAACTGTCGAAATTCCGTCTTACATCTCCGCGCTATTTGAACAATACCACAATAACCTACTTCCTATCTCTGACCTTCACATTTGTAGGCAAGGTCCAGGTTTATAGGACACTGACTGTGAGTCTAACTTCACTCCAAGGACACGCACGACAATCCCAATCTATTACTCAAATTGTTCTGGATTCACAATCGCAGCGAGCAGCAGTGAATGAACGAATAAATAAAACAATCAGACAAAATGACACGACTGTCTGCAGCAAGCGTCTTACTTCGCTGCGCAGATGGAATCCATTAAAGGAAGCCTAATGTAACAACGTAATAGAGGAAGTTCGGCGTACATTTAAATGCAAAGACATTTATACAGAATCATCAAAGCTTAATGTAGCAGGATTCAAAGCTGTAGTGTCGGATACAATTAAAAATTCTTAACGGAACTAAGTGTAAGAGAGACTTCAACGGATTAAATCAGTGTACATTTAAATTAAGTAGATTTAACGGGTGTACGCCTGGAAACACGTTTCGCTTAGTACAACGCAGTCGAAAAGTGGCATGGGCAAGTAACAGCCCACTTAGCGGTGATTCACCGCGTCAGTTATCGGCAATAAAATCTCGAGACTAAAAGCTGGTTCACAATAAATCGGGAACGAGAGCGAGAAAGGAAAAATTGTTAAAATAAATGTATTTAATTGTGAACATTCACAATTAACGAGAAGTTTACTGGAGCCCGGGAACGAGAACGTGAGAGTTGGCCATGGGCAAATTTTAACTTTGCCGTTCTCGTGTTCGATCACAGCCTACTAGATTTATTCTGTCGTCATCAAAAGCTGTTTGTTCGTCGTATATTTTGTATCAAGGAGGCCGTGACAATTTATTCTTCATTCATTGCTTGTAACTAACCCAGAAATTCAGTAGAATCCCTTACCATTTATGCTACGTGTATATGTGACCAGTCTACCACGTGAATTGAACGAGAACGAGGAAGGAAAAATTGTTAAAATAAATGTATTTAATTGTGAACATTCATAATTAATGAGAAGTTTGCTAGAGCCCGGGAACGGGAACGTGAAAGTTAAGCATGGCCAAGTTTTAACTTTGCCGTTTTCGTGTCCAATCACAGTATACTAGATTCATTCTGTCGTCATCAACAGCTATTTGGTCGTGATATATTTTTTGTCCAGGAGGCCTTGACAATTTATTCTTCATTCATTGCTTATAACTATCCCAGAAATTCAGTAGAATTACTTACCATTTATGCTACGCGTATATGTGACCAGACTACCACGTGAATTGAACGAGAACCAGAAAGGAAAAACTGTTAAAATATATGTATTTAATTGTGAACATTCACAATTAACGAGAAGTTTGCTGGAGCCCGGGAACGAGAACGTGAGAGTTGGCCATGGCCAAGTTTAACTTTGCCGTTCTCGTGTTCGATCACAGCCTACTAGATTCATTGTTGTCATCAAAAGCTATTTGGTCGTGATATATTTTGTGTCAAGAAGACCGTGACTTTTTATTCTTCATTCTTTCTTGTAACTAACCCAGAAATTCAGTAGAATCACTTACCATTTATGCTACGTGTATATGTGACTAGTCTACCACGTGAATTGAACGAGAACTGGAAAGGAACAATTGTTAAAATAAATGTATTTAATTGTGAACATTCACAATTAACGAGAAGTTTGCTGGAGCCCGGGAACGAGAACGTGAGAGTTGGCCATGGCCAAGTTTTAACTCACGTGTCCGATCACTGTCTATCAGATTCATTCTGTTGTCACCTATTTGGTCGTCGTATATTTTGTATCAAGGAGGCCATGACAATTTATTCTTCATTCATTGCTTGTAACTAAACCAGAAATTCAGTAGAATCACTTACCATTTATGCTACGTGTACATGTGACCAGACTACCACGTGAATTGAATTCTTAAATATTCCGTACCTTAAATTTCAACGTTGGTTAACCTGAGTTTATATTAGCTGGCTTGTACTCGTGAGAGAATGTCATTGTTCAAGTATACACAAATAACATCAGAATGCGTAATATCGATTTAATATATCGTTATTGACATTCATATCGATGTACATAGCCGTTTCCGTTCTCGGTTTATTGTAAATAAAAAAACTTCACGTTCACGTTCTTCGCTTCCCGTTATCGTTCCAGTTCTCATTTCCGATTTATTGTGGACCAGCCCTTACATATTACATATGGGTATAATATATTAGTTTGGAATAGAATGGAATTTAACTGAGGGGGGCACACATGGCCCAGCACTGCGACCTAATGATAACTATTGCGCTAACCCTCGATATGGAATAAGTTTCATGTCACAGATCCCCTACGCGCACCGCCCTAACCACATGACTCCCTTAACGACCGGTCCCTACAGCCGACAGATCCATATGCCATTCTTGCTTCGGAAAATTCCCCCAAAGCTCCCCTGTCGGTCCGAGGCGAAACTCCTCCACCGAGTAGGTTCGCCTCGGGTGCACGTTGCAGAAGCCATCCAACGTCGCTTAACTACATTCCACGGAGGTCGGTCGAGAGAGCCAGTTGCTTCGGGAGGAAACGGGATGATGAGGAAAGGATGATGGGAGATGAAAGGATGTTCATCCATAGGAGTGAGGGAAAAACCCCGAAAAAAAAAACCTCACCCAGACGACCGCTGGGTTCGGAGTTAGACACGCTAACCCCTCAGCTACAACAGTGGACAATATATTAGTTTACTTCATAATAAATTCAGAACTCTCGACCATCCTCTCTAATGCACATTTCACAGGTTTCTAGACACGCTGGATTTCTTCTTTACAGATACTACGGTGACCAACTTTCCCGTATTTTCTGAGAACTTCAGTATTTCAGATAATGTTTTTGGTTCCCCCCCAGCTCCCGTATTGATTTCCTAATTCTACAGTAGCCTATTTTTCTTTATCAATCCTGATTGTTAAGTTCTTAATGTAATCCAACAATAATATCCGCCAATTATGTGTAATTAGATATAAACTGATAGTTATGAAACTAGCGGGTCCAGGTTCAAATCCTAGTTGGGATAAGTTACCTGGTTGAGGTTTTTTCTGGGGGTTTCCCCTCAACTTTAAGAGCAAACGCTTAGTAACTTTTGGCGCTGAACCCTGGATTCATCTCACTAGCATTATCACTTTCATCTCATTCAGACGCTAGATAACCATAGCAGTTGGTAAAGTGTCATAAAATAACCAATTAAAAATATCGAAAGTTAGTTTAGTAGGTACCAATCAAAACAATTCAGTTCCGGTTATCCTGTAACCTTTGATGTAACTACATGCACACACAGAGCTTTTTTCAGTTTGCAAAGCAAGATAAAATTAAATGTTCTGCATCATCTTTACACATATAAATAAGTTAAAACTAAAAAATATGAGTCTTTTTAAATATTATTGTACACTCCATATTGTGATTAAATTATATTCGTATTATAATTGAACTGGTAGTTTTATATTATAAATATAAGCCATTTCATCAATGAATCCAGGCTTCACATGCCCAAAAAATTCGCTAAAATTTGTCGTGACCTAGGTCCCGTATTTTTGTGATCAGAAGTTGATCACTCTAATAAATACATAGAATTGAACCCTAGATATATGATTCGTTTCTTTCAATTTATGAACTATTGTTTGTCTTTTTAGTTTTGACGATTTCTTCACGTCTTGGGAACATCTTCCTATTGTTCTAACTTCCTAAAAGATGTCGTTAATACTGTTCTATCCCATAACCTTTATCATCGAGTTTTTCTTCAGTTAGAACGCGTTGTATGAGCCTTCTTTTTTATGTAAAATGAGCCAGTTCCTCTAACTTTTAAAAATAAATTCAGGATATCTGAAACAGACGGTTTTTGAAAGCCAGGATATTTTCGTAAATATAATATGACATTTTTTATATAATTTCTTGGTAATATAGTTATCATAAATGAAGATTATAATATGTACTGCATTGCCACGAATTACTTCTACTGAACTGCATTGAATGGAAGTCAGCTGTATACTAACGCTCTAATCTTAACGTTCCTTCAGCCTGTGTTATTTGTCCATACTACGGGAACACAAGAATTTCCCACACTCGATCTAAGGGGAAATGTACATACTAGTTCTTTAGCAGACGCGATTCGATATGTTAGAGATGTGAAGTTTCAGTACACGGTGAAATACTCATAAATCTGCCTGTGAACACAATCACTGTGAAATACTAAAATGTTGTATTTTTATTAATTATTTTTACTGCAACTATTTTTATTTATCATACACTGTATTTAATCTAATGTATATTAATTATAATTTATTTTTGTCACAAGTATATGTGGTTAATTTATAATACATACATTAGCGCACTTGTACGTTGCGTCAAAGTCTGTGTAAGTGAACACACATTGGACACAGCTTCAAGGGGAACTTGTACTTTATCCTTGTCGCTATCAATTAACACGCTGTTAACACATACGTCACGAGTACATGTTTTCTGGTTCCACATCAAACTTCATTAATCGACGGAATTAGCAGTCAAAGTTTTAACAGCAAAACCAGTCGTGTCATAACATGGTGTAAGTTGGTATGTTAGCGTTCAGATCTGACGAAGATGCATAGTTAGTAACGTTCCAGGGGGGAAGAATGGTTATGTAAATTGGATAATTTCCTCGCATAGCATAGGAAATACTGAACGCTCAAATTGAACAACTCTTATGTTGTTGATGAACAAGTACTCATATTTCGGATGATATTAATTTCAGGACCCATGTTTATTATACTTTTTTCTTGTTTTAATTAATAATACCACCTCTCAAAATACTGAGCGTTTTTAATCTTGTGTAAAAGAAAAAAATGTGTATGTAGCCCTACGCGCTATAGAAAAAAGAAATATACGAGTCAACAATACCTCACTTCCGTACCAAATACAACGTCCAGAGTATCACAGTGACAGGTCTGCTGTTGGGGTCCCGAGGAACAGTCCCTAAACTTTTTGTGACGTGGAAAGGGAAATATAAATTAAGTAAAAGATATTCAAGAAGAAATTGTCCAAAACATAATTAAATACTCAGTTGCCATTTTAAAAAATCATCTATTTGGTAAACACTCCACATAATTGTTTAATTATATATTTGTGATTGAAAATCTGTATTTTTCTCTTAAATTTGTATCTATATATATTTTTTTCATGTGTCATTCATGTACAACCATAATTGTAAATTGTGTATTATTCTGTGTCTATAGGTAAGCCTTGGAAGTCATATAGTAAAAATAAAAAAATAAGCTGTAAACTTATAGTAATTTTTTTAATTGTTTATGCAATAAGAGGTGAAAAATTAGTGTTAAATTCAACACTTTTATATTTAACACTATTCAGAAATTATAAATGAAACAATTTGTTTATGATACTTGTAGTTAAAAAAAGATACGGAGGAATGAAGCACACAAAATCAAATTTACTTCACAATTTATTGATTTTTTAAATATCTAATGACCACATCAATTTAATTGAACATTTTTATATTGTCCGCTACAATTTAATTCTAAATCACTAACACCACTTGGATCAGACATTTCACTCGCATAAGTTCGCTGATTGTTGGCGGTGTAAGAACATTCACTAAATCGTTCAAACTTTGTAACTGAACTGCAGCAGAGAAATTAGAAAATGTATTTTTCCTTACCCTGCATTCTCTCACGCGTTCCAGTCAATTTTTTTTTTTTTCGTTTCTGGTTCAATTTTCTGCCCGTATTTGCGGCTATGTTAATGTTATGTTTTATTTAACGACGCTCGCAACTGCCAAGGTTATATCAATGTCGCCGGTGTGCCGGAATTTTGTCCCGCAGGAGTTCTTTTACATGCCAGTAAATCTACTGACATGAGCCTGTCGCATTTAAGCACACTTAAATGCCATCGACCTGGCCCGGGATCGAACCCGCAACCTTTGCGGCTATGTGGATAGAGCAAGTGATCCCCGACGAAACGGTCAGAGGTTCGATTCCCGGCGTGGGCAATAAAAGAATTCATCTTCCGTTCACGATACTGAGTGTTGTTCGTTATCTTGTGACAGTCATGTGATGTCTCTGTGGTGGTCCTTGCCATGCTAATCACAGGTAGGTCCGCACTTGTGAGACGTTTAGAGTGTGATTCAGTGATTCTCATTCACCTACCCGCAGTGGCGTGTAAGAGGGAAAGGGGATAGTTAAATTGACAAAAAAGAAAAAAAGAGAAGATCAATTTTCGATAGTTCATTCTCATGCTTACTTTCACGCTATGCCCTAGTCATTCGGCTCCTAATTTAGAAATATTTTCTAGCAAAAAACCTTCTCACAATGTGATTTCACTCACTGGTTTCGACTGTACAACGTCACAACACTGCACAGAAGACGCACCGGCTGGCAGGAGCCCCACTCCCAGTAATGCATGTAGGGTAACGGTTGGTAATACTGCGATACGAGTAATATTGTGATAATTCTTTTTGAGAACGCAAAAAACCGATCTTCCTTTCGCTCAGTAAAATTGTAATAAGTTCTCAAAAAGAATTGTCACAATATTACTCGTATCACAGTATTATCAACCTTTACCCTATTTGTGGAAATTGGTGGAAAACAGCAAACAGAAACAATATTTTTTAACACAATTACTTTTCAACAACAAGCAAAAACCCTCCTAAAACGTCCGTCACAAATAAGTTTCATAGAGTTCGACTCCTACCTTTCCTTACAAGGAAATGACAAGGAAATGATTATAATATCATAACATGTAGACTTGTTAAATCCCAAAAAGCTTTTGTCAAATGTCACTGAAGGTTGCAAATAAATTTCCATCACATATTTTTAATTTAAGCAGAAATGCTCTTAAATTTTACACCCCTAGTTGGTTAATTTTAAATCCGTTTTATAATCTTGACTAATTTTTTGATTGTACAATCTCTTTGTAATTTAACTGACCTT
Organism: Periplaneta americana; assembly: GCF_040183065.1. Lineage (NCBI taxonomy): Eukaryota > Metazoa > Arthropoda > Insecta > Blattodea > Blattidae > Periplaneta > Periplaneta americana. Next base: position 34,402,942 of record NC_091117.1, read on the forward strand.
GTCTATACATTTTGTTTTTAGACATGTAATTTAAACTATTGAACTTAAAACCTTTCACTTAAAAAATTTACTTTTAAAATTTCATTTCGAAGTATTTTCACAGTATTAGTACATTAAAAATTACTAATAAATCAATGAACAATAGTACATTATGAAACGAGCCTATAATGGTAGTAATTAAGACGCGAGTATGTTTGTTTATGAAACGAGCGCAAGCGAGTTTCATAATTTTCATACGAGCGTCTTAATTACCATTATAGGCAAGTTTCATACGACATTTTATGCCCGACCATATTTCTAACTTGGTATTGACGCGAAAGTATTGATTTTTTCCGAGGAACGAATGTCATTGACCTTGATATAATCTAGAGAATAACATGAACATTACTCTTGATATTACCTGGAAATTGATTTAGAATTGAAAAACGAGATGACAAATTGAATTTATTTGAACATTATTTACAATTAACGCTAATTATTATAGTAACAGAACATAACCTTCTGCGACAGTATTGGATTTCCAGCCTCCGTGACGTTTCGCTAGTTGTCTTTCGATTGCATATCCGAGAATAATCGATACTTGCGTTTTTATAATGCTACAATGGTGACTTCCGATTGGCTGAGCAACTGAACCTATAATGAACAGGTGTACTTTAATGAGGTGCATTAAAGGGCTGCTACCAGGTGTATAATTACTACATTTCGGCATGGTCGAGCATAAAGTAAATTATCTCGCCAAAGCTGGATATTTAACAAGCAATCAAGACAAGTTTTTAATTTATTCTTAAATAACCTTCCAAGTCAGTTCTCTGCAAAGTCCAGGAAGCCATGGACATGTTGCGTGAGTAAATTGGATCATTCTTTATTCGTGGGAGAACTGTAGGATAGATTATTTACACTTCCCCCTGACACAGTGATAAGGGGCTCCATTCTGGTGTGTTGGTTTCTTAGGTTAATTACGAGGAAGTGTACTGCGTAACAAAGAGGCGGCAATTTGCATTCCTGACAAATACGGGGATTAAGAGATCAAGGCAAGTGACAAGCAGAACGAAGCTCTGCGCGTTACATTACTCTAAATTTTAAGAGCCTGCAGTTATGCACAAAGTGTTCATTTGTCCCGTTTCATGATGTTCCTTTGCCCCTTCGGTCTGACCTGACCACAGTCTACTATATACAGTCACGAAGGTTGGGATGATTTTTTGCCAACGAGTTGCATTTCTCGCGATAGTTGCTAGCCGCTTGGAGCGCTGTGAGTACTAGGAACAATAGACTGTGTCATTGCCTTCGTGATCTAATACAGGTCGTAAGGCAGACCATGTGACTCGCTTAACCCGATCACGAAGGGAGGCGTTTCAACCATATAAATTAGTTGTAATTCATAAAGAGTAACATTATATTTCTCCAAAATGTAGTGTAATTGCATTAATAAAATTTAAAACAAAGATTAGGGGACCCTTCAGACATAATTCCTTGCGAGTTAAGCTGTAATATTATTTTTGGTGTGAAAATTACGTTGTTCGTATGTGTAATCCCTGCCTTTATTTCGATTAAATATTGCGAAATTCTTGTACGTTCATTTATGCACGATTCAATCATGTTCAGTTGTACCGCACGAATATTTAGATATGTTGAAATTATAGGTTATATTTACTGTACCAGTTGCCACTTTCTGTCTAATTTTAGTGGTCTCTAATGCCCTGCTACTACATATGTATGTTATATCATATGGATATTATAGGTTATGTTTACTATATTTAACTTATATTCCTATATTCGCAATTATACATTATAATTAAACATAATGTCATGTATGACACCCGTCACATTCAATTTGTATTTTAATACTGCAATTGAGTACTGACGAAGTAACACAATCGTACGTAGCCTACACTATTTTCATAGGAGTGGTATGGTAAATTTTCTGTCTACAATTCAGGAAGGTAGATGTGCTAAATTAAAATCACAATATAAATTCGTTTTTATTGAACCTCAAAATAGATTCCATTCTAAACTTAAAATGTTGATGCGAACAGATTATGGTAACACGTAAAATTCTCTTCACATTAAAATAACACAGTTTTGTAATTATTTCTGCAACATATTATGCAACAAGAAGTAAACGGAACTTATGGACACATTACACTAAATAAAGTTTAGCAATGATATGCAATAAAGTTATAATATAATATTTCACTGAGCTCCATACACTGAAATAGAAAACCCGAACATACATTACGGCCTGGTCTAGATCGAAAAGACATTGACTGTGCCGTTTTTCGCTTAGTTGTGAAAAGTTGTATAAACTGTGAAATATTCGTTATCGGTTGTAATAACTGTAAATGGCTAAAATACAATAATTTGAATAATAATATGGGACAAGGAGACGTTTGTGGTACTATAAACATTGTAAGAAAAAGAGGTCAGAGTTATATTTCTTCCGAAAGATCCAGGAAGGTGAGTTTATAAAATATAATATATACTTTATAAAAATAATACATAAACCTTATATAGTGGAAGGAAGGTGTTAATTTTTTTCAAAAGAATCCGATATCGAAAGTACAATAAATTTTATCGTCTGCTGGGGAAAGGGTCTGTGATGAGGCGATAGTAGCGATCCTGGTGGTGAGCAACTATCTATGTTTGCATATTTAGTAAGTATTGAGCTTCGTGACTGTGTATATTAGATTGTGACCTGACATTATAATTTTATTTTCTTATTTTTATTGTAAAATTAATTCAAAAGTGTTTCTGGAAATACGTCACTAAATCAGTAAGTGGAATCGAAAATAATGTTCCAAAATTTAGATGCATACAAGAGTCGTGCACAACCGATTACGAATAATATAAATTATATAGACCTATTACTATTCAACGCCTGGCGCTGTAGTCAGTATGCTAAGCTCTTCCATCTCGCGGAGTGTATCAGTGTTCGGTTTAACAAATATTCGAGTTGTTTAGTCTCGCTCTTTGTGGGTGGACGGCAAAGGCAGACCACATTGAGCCATGTAGGAGTTCCAAAAGACGCTATTATCATGGTGTAGGCCTAGCATTTAATTCATAATTCTCCCTCTCTCAGTACATTCAATCACTCAATCATCCATTGATTCACTGATTCATCCATCCATCGATTCATTGGTTCGTTCATTCATTGATTCATTCATTCATTGACTGATTCATTGATTGGTTCATTCTTTCATTGATTGATTCATTTATCCAGGTATTACAGTTGGGTATCGTCAAAAGCAACAACATGAAACGTGAAAGTCCAAGCATTAGAACTTGAGAGTACTTTTCTTTTGTTAATAACATTCTAACTTCTTAAAAATGATTTATTAGTGAAATAATATCCTCTGATTGAGTTTCTGTCTGATATGTACAGTAGTGGCAAAAAAAAACCGGATCGATCCTTGTAGCTGATACAAAAGAATTCTGTGCTATGTATTGTATCAAACTGTGGTAATTTCAATATGGATAGTGAAGCCAGAGATATGTACTGCTATTTAATGTAAAAATACGCAGTTATCTTTGCCGAATAGAGGTAGAAATGTAATATTGATGCCAGATGAAAATAAAACTTTCAAAGTTTTTTCGTCTGTAAGTTTGAGAGACTGAAGGAAACAAAAGACGGTAAGAATCGAACAAATGCAATAAATTTGATTGTTACAATTAATTATACAAGATGGATTTGTTTTGTGACTAGCAAAATTGGAATCTGTGACTCTGAAATCAGCTACAAGGGTCGGTTCGGTTTTTCTTGCCACTACTGTACATCTATTTTCAGGCAGTACATCTCACTTGACGATATGTTTCAGATGAAGAACAATTGTTTGTATACATCTGAAGTCTGACTAGTGTAATATGTAGTTAGTCGCCGATGTATGCAATGGAGGGGGAAAGGAACTGGCCACCCTACCCCATTATCTCCTGATCTAGTTCCCTCATAAGTGGTGCCTTCTTGGTATCACTTGTGGGGTTCAGACCTGTCTTCGGACAGTTGACTAATCAACAATTAAATAATAATGCATCTGCTTAGAGTAATTAAAGGGCATTATATATTAACAACTACTGTTTTAGAAGCATGCTATTTTGAGTTTAAAGTATAAACGTTATAATAGAATGTCTGTACTTATATGTTCTTCTATTTGGCAAGTAGGAAAGTGTAATTTATTCTATTCTTGCATTTCTTTATACATCAAATTTCATATTATGCATTACACATATTTTCTTTGTTGTTATCGATGTCCATTTTGTTCATTTATATATTAGTTATGAAGATGTATTAAAGTGTCCAATCAATTGTAGGCCTATATCAACCAAATACATTTTTTTTTTAATTACACATAGTAAATTTCCTTCATGGTTACTCCGTTTGTGTACTCAGAAAATATCAGTGTTCTGTCTAGCCTGCAAAATATTAGGGGTAACCAGTTGAAGTTCGAACATTCGGTCGGATGCTCTACCTTATCGGATGTTCTCTGACGGTCGAATATAAACCGGTTCTAAGCCCTGTATATATGAAGGGCCGTATTCATAGACATTCTTAGCGCGGGCTTCCGGTGGATGATCAGCGATCTAACGTTTTTCGTATTCATAAACCAGTGTTAGCGATATGATATGATATGATATGATATGATATGATATGATATGATATGATATGATATGATATATGATATGATATGATATGATATATGATTGATATATGATATATGATATGATATATGATATGATATATGATATGATATGATATATGATATGATATGATATGATATGATATGATATGATATATGATATGATATGATATGATATGATATGATATATGATATGATATGATATATGATATGATATGATATGATATGATATGATATGATATATGACATGATATATGATACGATATATGATATATGATATATGATATGATATATGATATGATATATGATAGGCCTATGATATGATATATGATAGGCCTATGATGTGATATGATATGATATGAGATGAGATGAGATGAGATGAGATCAGATAAGATATGATATATGATATATGAGATGATATGATATGATATGATATGATATGATATGATATGATATGATATGATATGATATGATATGATATGATATGATATATGAATCCCATACAAGTCGATAGGCGGGGCTAGTTTAGCACGCTCATAGCGCTGACTAGCGAAATGTCTATGAATAGTACCCGAAGAATTAAAATATACACTTCCTGATCATTTTTCCGATTGTCCATTATGTCCGAACTACAAAACAATATATGAAGGATAACACTGAATTACCTAGTTTTAAAAACAGCTAACGTTACTTGAGAAATGAACATTGATTTAATTAGGTTCATGCTATGAAAATGCTTCTAAAGACGAAACACACTTTGTGAAATGGGATCTTTATTCATCTTCGTACACTGAACAACCGTGGAGGTTTCATTCGAAGATGCCAGCGCTGCTTATTGTAGATAACGTGAGCAGTAGAGAATTAACTCGTCACTTCACACAAAGGTATGCCAGTTCCTGGTTTCGGGCACGATTCCTTTCTGCAGTGCTAGCACAGATTGCTGTAAGAGCTGTAGGTATTTACGTCACGCCGTTGCATCGATCTTCTTTCTCATTAAATAACTTTGCGGCATCGACCTTGATTCTACGCTAACTAGCTTCACCCGCAGCAACATCCGCCGATCTCATGCATTCTTCATCAGAATTTAAGCATAGGTTGATGAGCTTGTGCGCCTATTGAAATTAAAGACGTTCCGGACAGATGTGAGTGATGAGGAATAAAATAGAGGAGGAATGGAGAAGGTGGAGAAGTTAAGAGTGATGGTGAAGAAAGATGAGAGAGAAGGAAATGATGAGGGGGAGGACAAAACAAATTATGTTAGAAAGATGAAATTTTATGCAGGATTTCAGAATTCGAGTACATTAAAACTGAAATATTTAGAAATTATTTTTTTGCATAAACTATAAAATTCAAAATGACTATAAAGGCAAAGGCTGTATTTTCATTTTTTTACGACAAGTTTACCGTTTTTAATGAATTTTGAATGTGTGATAAAATGTGAAATATAGGCTATTCAAAATGCGAAATTTATACTGAAGTACGACATAAATGCGAAACATGTTTTTTCTAATTTGTTTTAGGCCTATATGAAGTTAAGGTACTTATTAGATGTGAACAAAACTAACTGCCGCTCTCGCTCGCTGTGTTAGATTAGATTTTAGATTTATTTATTTAACCTGGTAGAGATAAGGCCGTCAGGCCTTCTCTGCCCCTCTACCAGGGGATTACAACTATAACATGAACAATAAGATTACAATTAATATTAAATTTACAATTACAATTACAATAAAAATTAAAGTACGACAAGAATACCTGATTAATGAAAGCTAGACATTTTATCATAGAAGTTAAGAACAAAGAATATTTTTGTATTTACTAAATTACAAATTAAACCTACAATAACAAAATTCTATAGTGATGAAATTACCGGATATTGAGATATTTTGTGGTAGATTAAAAGAACTATTTACAAGAAACCATGTCTGAACGAGTCTCAATTACTGACCAAGTGCCTAGTAAGTTTGCGTTTGAATTGAATTTTATTTCGACAGTCCCTGATGCTAGCAGGTAACGAATTCCAGAGTCTTGGCAGGGCTATTGTGAAAGAGGATGAGTATGAGGAGGTGTGTTCGTTGCATTTGTCTTTCGAGTCTCGTCTCGTAATTCTCGTGCGCTTCGAGTCTCGCTCATCATTCTCGAAATAGCATTTGGTCGACGTTGAAAGATTTCGTAACTTTGAATAACATACATCATTGAAATAAATAACATTAGAGATGTTTAATTGATACAATAAGACAAAAGAAAACAGTATCACAGTTATTAAAATGCTCTGGGTCTACTATCAGATATTACTTATGGTTATATAAATTTAATATATTGAATAAGCAGTCGTGGACAGCCGATAAGGGGTGGTCCTCCAGCTTGGGGGTTGGGCGAAGGGCTAACAACCCATCACCGTAAAAAACAGCTTGTTACGAATTCCTACAGTAAGCCTCGGAATAGGACTGATTCTCTGGCACGACCACAGCAAAGGAATAAGGTTTTGAGATTTGGCACTTGGAACGTAACTAGTCTTTATAGAACAGGAGGGGTAACATTAGTAGCAAAAGAACTAGCTAGATATAGAATAGACTTTGTGGGAGTACAAGAGGTTAGGTTAGATGGGAATGGCATATCACAAATAGGAGATTACTTGTTGTATTATGGGGAAGGAAACAATAATCACCAATTAGGAACAGGATTCTTTGTACATAAAAGAATAAAATCAGCAGTAAAAAAGGTCGAATTTATCAGTGACAGGTTATCATATTTAGTACTTAAGGGTAGATGGTGCGACATCATAGTTATAAATGCTCACGCCCCTACAGAAGAGAAAGACGACTATATAAAGGATAGCTTCTATGAGGAATTGGAACATACTTTTGATCAGTTCCCTAGATATCATATGAAAATTTTATTGGGGGATTTCAACGCTAAAGTAGGACGGGAGGATATTTTTAGACCAACTATTGGAAAAGAGAGCCTACACGCAATTAGTAGTGACAATGGAGTTAGATTAGTCAACTTTGCCACATCGAAAAATTTAATTGTCAAAAGTACAACATTCCCCCATAAGGATATACATAAATATACTTGGACTTCTCCAGATGGATTGACACACAACCAAATAGATCACGTCTTGATAGATAAACGGAGACATACTAGTATAGTAGATATTCGAACTTTCAGAGGTGCAGACTGTAATTCTGACCATTATTTGGTGATTGGAGAATTAAGAGAAAGATTATCAGTAGCCAAGCGAGTAGAGCAACAAGTTAATATTACTAAATTCAATATTTTGAAATTAAAGGACGAGGAAGCTAAGCAAAATTATCAGGTCGAAATTTCGAATAGGTTTGCCACTTTAGAAAGTTCCGACGAAGTTGAGAAAGAATTAGATGTTAATAGCGTGTGGGAAAATATCAGAGATAGTATCAAAATTGCAGCTGAGCAGAGCATAGGTTATTATGAAACTAAGAAAAAGAAACCGTGGTTTGATGAAGATTGTTGCATGGTAGTAGAAAGAAGGAAACAGGCAAAATTGAAATTCTTACAGGATCCAGTTGAGGAGAATAGAGATAATTATTTCAATGAAAGACGGGAAGCAAGTCGTACACTTAGGAATAAAAAGAGAGGTTACTTGAAGGAAAAACTGAATGAGGTAGAAACAAATAGTAAGAATAAAAACATTCGAGATTTATATAAGGGTATAAAGGAATTTAAGAACGGATATCAGTCAAGGGTAAACGTGATCAAGGATGAGAATGGTGACTTGCTTGCAGACTCTTCATCAATCCTAAACAGATGGAAAAACTATTTTGCGCAACTACTAAATGTACATAGGCCAAATAGAAATGATCGGGACGATATTGAAATACAAACTGCTGAGCCATTTATACCCGAACCCACGATTTCAGAAGTCGAAATTGCGATAGAAAATCTGAAAAAGTACAAGTCTCCAGGTATCGATCAAATTCCAGCAGAGTTAATACAAGAGGGTGGAAGTGCATTATATAGCGAAATTTATAAACTTGTACTTGCTATTTGGGAAAAGGAAATTGTACCAGAACAATGGAAGGAGTCCATAATTGTACCTATTTTTAAAAAGGGGGACAAAACGAACTGTGGTAACTTTCGAGGAATATCACTTTTGTTGACGTCGTACAAAATTTTGTCCAATATTCTTTTGAGGAGATTAACTCCGTACGTAGATGAAATTATTGGGGATCATCAGTGCGGTTTTCGGCGTAATAGATCGACTATTGATCAGATTTTTTGTATTCGGCAGATAATGGAGAAAAAATGGGAGTATAAGGGTACAGTACATCAGTTATTCATAGATTTCAAAAAGGCATATGACTCGGTTAAGAGGGAAGTATTATATGATATTCTTATTGAATTTGGTATTCCCAAGAAACTAGTTCGATTAATTAAAATGTGTCTCAGTGAAACATACAGCAGAGTCCGTATAGGTCAGTTTCTATCTGATCCTTTTCCAATTCACTGCGGGCTAAAGCAGGGAGATGCACTATCACCTTTACTTTTTAACTTCGCTTTAGAATATGCCATTAGGAAAGTTCAGGATAACAGGCAGGGTTTGGAATTGAACGGGCTACATCAGCTTCTTGTCTATGCAGATGACGTGAATATGTTAGGAGAAAATACACAAACGGTTAGGGAAAACACGGAAATTTTACTTGAAGCAAGTAAAGCGATCGGTTTGGAAGTAAATCCCGAAAAGACAAAGTATATGATTATGTCTCGTGACGGGAATATTGTACGAAATGGAAATATAAATATTGGAGATTTATCCTTCGAAGAGGTGGAAAAATTCAAATATCTTGGAGCAACAGTAACAAATGTAAATGACACTCGGGAGGAAATTAAACGCAGAATAAATATGGGAAATGCCTGTTATTATTCGGTTGAGAAGCTCTTATCATCCAGTCTGCTGTCCAAAAATCTGAAAGTTAGAATTTATAAAACAGTTATATTACCGGTTGTTCTATATGGCTGTGAAACTTGGACTCTCACTCTGAGAGAGGAACATAGGTTAAGGGTGTTTGAGAATAAGGTGCTTAGGAAAATATTTGGGGCTAAGCGGGATGAAGTTACAGGAGAATGGAGAAAGTTACACAACACAGAACTGCACGCATTGTATTCTTCACCTGACATAATTAGGAACTTGAAATCCAGACGTTTGAGATGGGCAGGGCATGTAGCACGTATGGGCGAATCCAGAAATGCATATAGAGTGTTAGTTGGGAGACCGGAGGGAAAAAGACCTTTAGGGAGGCCGAGACGTAGATGGGAGGATAATATTAAAATGGATTTGAGGGAGGTGGGGTATGATGATAGAGACTGGATTAATCTTGCACAGGATAGGGACCGCTGGCGGGCTTATGTGAGGGCGGCAATGAACCTTCGGGTTCCTTAAAAGCCATTTGTAAGTAAGTAAGTAAGTAAGTATATAAATTTAAAAATCTCAAATAAATTTGAGTTTCTAATAAACATAAAACATAGCGTTTACTTGAGATTGTACACTTGATCTCAAACATACGCAGAAAAATTTCCTAGTCTTTTAATAAGGGCCTCGTAATTAAATAAAGATTGGGGAACGGATTACTATACTGAAAGGTAGAGATGAAGTTTCAAATAGGCTGCTTGATTGTTTATACATACATAACAAAACAGATAAAAGTTCAGCCTGGTATAAACAACTGTGACGATTCAAAGCTGCTTGACGTTCGAGAGTTGATCACTCCCGAAGTCCCGATGTCTTGAACGTTTGCTAACAAGCAGCAACGACAAGCAATACTGTTGTGCGGGTTTTCGACTTTGCGGGCGCTGTTAGTTTTGCATTCTCGCTCGTTGTTCATCTCTAGTACTTATCTATCCTTGGGAGAAAAATGTGCAGTTTTTACCGGAATTTTAAAAACTCTTTTCTCTCTGATTACTTAATACAAAATTAAGGATTTTTACACTAAATAAACCCCTCAAATATTTTTGGGAGGGCAGGAGTGGGGCAATTTTTTAAAGCGAAAACTAAAATTTGTTTGTTTTAGTCCTTGGCCCACAGTTTTTATGTTAGAACAAAATTTTGTTCACTGTTTTACTCCTAAATGTACACAGAATAAGCTGTGAAAATAGTTTTTCCCTATCTTATCCCATTAAGGAAAAATACCATAACGTCAACATAGCGTTAACAGTTTAGCGGACCAAGAGCATGCGGAAACCTTCTAATATGGTGGAATAATGTAAGAGGAATGTCAATAGCCAAATCAATAGTAGTCAACAGTAACTGCTGCAGATTATTTATTGTCGACATCTCGACGATATAATAGAACTGCAGCTATGATATTTTGAAGTTACTTTGTTGAAGGAAACAGTTCGGACGAAAGAATTACTCTCACAATACAACTATCATTTCAGCCTCCTGTCTACTATGCAATACCCCGCACGCAAGTACGCAGACAAATCATCATAAACCGGTTGACCTGCAGACACTGCATGTGCCCTACAGTTACTATTAGACCGGCATCATTCAGAGATCTCGGCGTCTCAAGGAAATTGCGGTGATTATAACAACGGTGACTAAGGCATGGCCTTATGACTTCCTTGAGCACGGAGCGTCACGCTCCCATCACTTCCAGTGCCGCAGGTGACTTGTCCAGCTTCCTCTAACTTGGAAATTACATCAACGTCATCACCACCATTGATACTTCTAGCAGGAAAATAGACCTGTAATACGATTTTCCTCTAACAATTTTCGGAAGCTGCTGACTACAGCCATACATAAGACTGCTACCTCACTGACTTCGTGTCTCAATAGGAAATTGTCAGGTCCTTAGACCGGTTATCTTAATTCATTACCAGCCACTCATGACCCTATTAATTTCCTGTTATATAAATAGTCCTATTTATCTAAAAGGAAATTCTTGCAGTAGAATCAATCTTTTCTTCGTAATGTTTTCCCTTCCTCTGTTTATTTTAGCTCTGACACAACTCTTTCCCTTTTCCTCACATTTTCATTCCCTTTTCTTCGTCTCGAGTTCCTCATTTTTCTTACCCTACTTTTCCTCTCGCTTTCTTCCTTTTTCCTTTCCTCCTCTTTCTCTTGATTTCTCCTTTATCTTCCTCCGACATTCTTCCTCAACTCCCTCTAGTCTTCGTCCTTCCCTTTCTCTAGCCTTCATCCTTTCCTACCTCTAGCCTTTGTCCTTCCCTTCCCCTATCCTTCGTCCATCCCTTCACCTAGCCTTCGTTCATCCTTTCACCTAGCCTTTGTCCTTCCCTTCCCCTATCCTTCGTCCATCCCTTCACCTAGCCTTTGTCCTTCCCTTCCCCTATCCTTCGTCCATCCCTTCACCTAGCCTTCGTTCATCCTTTCACCTAGCCTTTGTCCTTCCCTTCCCCTATCCTTCGTCCATCCCTTCACCTAGCCTTTGTCCTTCCCTTCCCCTATCCTTCGTCCAACCCTTCACCTAGCCTTCGTTCATCCTTTCACCTAGCCTTTGTCCTTCCCTTCCCCTATCCTTCGTCCTTCCCTTCACCTAGCCTTCGTTCATCCTTTCACCTAGCCTTTGTCCTTCCCTTCCCCTATCCTTCGTCCATCCCTTCACCTAGCCTTTGTCCTTCCCTTCCCCTATCCTTCGTCCTTCCCTTCACCTAGCCTTCGTCCTTCCCTTTCCCTAGCCTTCGTTCTTCCATTTTTTCTAACCTTCATCCTTTCCTTCCTCTAGCCTTTGTCCTTCCCTTCCCCTATCCTTCGTCCATCCCTTCCCCTATCCTTCGTCCATCCCTTCACCTAGCCTTCGTTCATCCTTTCACCTAGCCTTTGTCCTTCCCTTCCCCTATCCTTCGTCCATCCCTTCACCTAGCCTTTGTCCTTCCCTTCCCCTATCCTTCGTCCTTCCCTTCACCTAGCCTTCGTCCTTCCCTTTCCCTAGCCTTCGTTCTTCCATTTTTTCTAACCTTCATCCTTTCCTTCCTCTAGCCTTTGTCCTTCCCTTCCCCTATCCTTCGTCCATCCCTTCCCCTATCCTTCGTCCATCCCTTCACCTAGCCTTCGTCCTTCCCTTCCCCTAGCCTTCGTTCTTCCATTTTTTCTAGCCTTCATCCTTTCCTTCCTCTAGCCTTTGTCCTTCCCTTCTCCTATCCTTCGTTCATCCCTTCACCTAGCCTTTGTCCTTCCCTTCCCCTATCCTTCGTGCATCCCTTCACCTAGCCTTCGTCCTTCCCTTTCCCTAGCCTTCGTTCTTCCATTTTTTCTAGCCTTCATCCTTTCCTTCCTCTAGCCTTTGTCCTTCCCTTCCTCTAGCCTTTATCGTTCCCTTCCCCTATCCTTCGTCCATCCCTTCACCTAGCCTTTGTCCTTCCCTTCCCCTATCCTTCGTCCATCCCTTCACCTAGCCTTCGTCCTTCCCTTTCCCTAGCCTTCGTTCTTCCATTTTTTCTAGCCTTCATCCTTTCCTTCCTCTAGCCTTTGTCCTTCCCTTCCTCTAGCCTTTATCGTTCCCTTCCCCTATCCTTCGTTCATCCCTTCACCTAGCCTTTGTCCTTCCCTTCCCCTATCCTTCGTCCATCCCTTCACCTAGCCTTCGTCCTTCCCTTCCCCTAGCCTTCGTTCTTCCATTTCTTCCAGCCTTCGTCCTTCCCTTCCTCTAGCCTTCGTCCTTCCCTTCCTCTAGCCTTTATCGTTCCCTTCCCCTAGCCTTCGTCCATCCCTTCCCCTAGCCTTCGTCCATCCCTTCCCCTAGCCTTCGTCCATCCCTTCACCTAGCCTTCGTCCATCCCTTCCCCTAGCCTTAGTCCATCCCTTCCCCTAGCATTCGTCCTTCCCTTCCCCTAGCCTTCGTCCTTCCCTTCCCTTGGCCTTCATTCTTCCACTCCTTCTAGCCTTCGTTCTTCCGATCCTCTAGCCTTCGTCCTTCTCTTCCTCTAGCCTTCGTCCTTCCCTTCCCCTAGCCTTCGTTCTTCCATTTCTTCCAGCCTTCGTCCTTCCCTTCCTCTAGCCTTCGTCCTTCCCTTCCTCTAGCCTTCGTCCTTCCCTTCCTCTAGCCTTTATCGTTCCCTTCCCCTAGCCTTCGTCCATCCCTTCCCCTAGCCTTCGTCCATCCCTTCCCCTAGCCTTCGTCCATCCCTTCACCTAGCCTTCGTCCATCCCTTCCCCTAGCCTTAGTCCATCCCTTCCCCTAGCATTCGTCCTTCCCTTCCCCTAGCCTTCGAACTTCCGCTCCTTCTAGCCTTCGTCCTTCCCTTCCCCTAGCCTTCGTTCTTCCCTTCCCCTAGCCTTCATCCTTCCTTTCATCTAGCCTTCGTCCTTCCCTTCCTCTAGCCTTCATTCTTCCGTTCCTCTAACCTTCTTCTTTCCCTTCCTCTAGTCTTCACCCTTACATTCCTCTAGTCTTTGTTTTTCCTTTCTCTAGTCTTCTTACTTCCCTTTCTCTAGCCTTACTTCTTTCCTCTTTTTCCTACCTTTACTTCTTCCCTCCCCCTAGCCCTTTTTCTTCCCTCCCCCTAGCCCTTTTTCTTCCCTTTCCCTAGTCTTTTTTCTTCCCTTACGCTAGCGTTTGTTCTTTCCTTCCCCTAGCATTTTTCTTCCCTTCCCCCAGACGTTTTCCTTTCTTTCCTCCACTTCTATCTCCTCCCTCTTTAATTTTTTCTCCAGCTTTTTTTTCTTCTTTCATTCCCCTTGAACCCCTCGCCTCCTTTCTCTTGCTCTCTCTGCTCTCCCTCTCGTTTTTTCCTGTCCTTTCCTCTTATTTACTCCTCTTCCTCTCGTCTCCTTCCCCTCACCTTACCCTTGTTATCTTCATCTCACTCCCTCTTCTCTACTTGTCCCCTTACCCTCTATCCCTCACGCATACGCGTGATCTGTTTGACGTGTAATCATTCGTATAGTACACAAGTGGGCCACACATTACAATAGGATCGATACAGTAGAATAGGCGATAAACAATCGCATTGGAACAATCACATCCACTGTCTGGCCGCGACACCATTATCACGAGTAGGCCTACTGTACACGGCGAGATAGGAATCTTTCCGCACAGATGCATGGGTTTGCATTCCGGTGCAGACGAAGCTCAACTCATGTCCGATGCTTGATGCTTGGTTTCCGAGGCCAAAAGCCAATCTTTATTACTCTAACCCCACGCAAATCATGCATGGTCCAGATATAAAAACGAATTTTTACAATCTTCTTTCGAAATACTTCAGAGTACGTTTTCTCAGTTACTAAACTTTTCTCTTCTTTAGCACCCTGTTTTATATTGTTTCCAGTTATCTGTGATGTTCCTCCAACAGCTTCATACTGAAGCACTAACTTACAATTTCGCTAGCCTTGGTTCGAGCCTCAGCGCTGAGATAATCTGAAGCTGAGAACCAGGGTTCTTTCGTTCCTCACAACTTCAAAAATTTCTTTTCACCAACGACTTCCATTTCGGCTTAATGTGCTAATAATTTTTTTACAAAAATACAGTTACAGAGTTGTGCTTTGGTGATGCACATGTGAATTGTGACGATTCATTGAAAACATCTTTTTATTAATAATGTACACTAGAGCGTACCGAAAAAAGACCGATTTTTTTTTCAGAAATAAAAAAATTAATGATTCGTAAAAGTTGCATTATGGTGCCAAAGTTTCGTATAAAACATTTGGAACTGCCAGAAGCACTTTTAACCGAGCAGTAGGAGGTGTAAAGGTCAGCGTACAAAGTAAAATTTTTATTCATTTTTTATTTTCAGAATTTTTTGGTGCATGGACAATGGGACTTTGTCACTTATTTTTCACAATTCTTGGTTTCTGAAAAGCTATTAAAAAAACCTTCAATTTTCATTTGGTTTACGGTCTGGGTGGAATACAAGTCATAATACAGTTAAAAGATCAATTTACCTTAAGTCTCATTTTCTAAAATTTTGTCGGTATTAACGGTTTATACCGACATATGCCCTCAGTATCGTCACTACACGATGTACTGGATAAATATTAGCTTTAAAAGCAGATTAATGTAGCCTATGTTTTTCAAGGACTTATTGTTGAAGAAATATTTTGAGAGCCTACACTGTTATTTCCAGAGCTCCGGGATCAAGGAACTTTTTACTCTGTACTATATTCTTTCTACCATTTACTTTAAGTAGACTGGGGAAATAACAATTGGCAATCTCACAGTTGAAGTGAGTATTTTGACTCAGAAATATCACAGTTATTTTGAAACATCAGTAGAAATATTGTTGCAGAAACCAAACTGATTTTTACAGAAGATTTTGTTTTTTCTAAATAATTTATTAATCTATTCTTTAAACATTTTTAAAGCAATTTGGAAAAGGTTTGAAGTAAAGATATAGGTCTATAGTTATTTAAGAGGTTAGGTATAGCTTAAAACAGTAAATTTTTTGGAAATATTCAACATTTTTTTCCTCCATTACTGTATCTTGTACAATAATAAAAATTGGTATATATAAAACACTGTCCTTCTGCCACGCGAAAAAAAAAAATACTTTTACGATTTAAAAAGAAATATGTTTTCAAAATTCAAATTTTTGGCAGTTCACTGTGCAGTGATAAAGCGCTTTCCTCATAACTCAAAAACTTGTTAATTTTTTCATGTTCTCTCTCTTTTATTTTATTGCTGAAACTCATGTTTACAATATCATGCTCTTTCAACTACATTTCTTAATAAATATTTTTTTATGTAATAGAAAATACTGATATTTGACCATTTTTAAAATGAATGTATTGAATTTGAAACTGGAAAAATGAAAGACATTAACTCATCTGTAAAATCCGTGACGAAATGTGTGCAACATCCGTGACATGTATGTATGTATGTATTTATTCACACTGCAATGGGTTTATACCCGGTGGCAGTGGTAACTAATTACACTCAATAAAGACAATAATAAACACAATTAATAAAAAATACAATTAATAATAAATAGATAAAAAAAATTGCCGATTATGTTTTTGTTAAATAATTGGATGCCATGAGATTTGCATAGCTTTCACATGGAAATTATGAGAATGAATTTCTTTTTGCCTGATGCAGAGACTTTTTGTTGATAAGGTGTAAGTAAAGTGAATTCACAAATTTTGTAACATCCGTGACGGAACCTTTTCTTTATTTTCTGCAATAGTAATCAATTTTATTCGAACAACTTTTTTCTGTAAAATGATACTGAACTTCTAATTTGATGCTAATAATAAAAGCTAACAAAAGTCACTTCATTTTCAATATATAATAATAATCCGTAGCGCTACAGCCCGTGAAGGGCCTAGACCGACCAGCCGGCTGCTGGCCTCACGCCCACACGCCGAAGTAGAGGTGGACGATCATCCAATCAGAATGGAGGTATCGTGTGGTTAGCACGATGGTCCCCCAGCCGTTATAGTTGGCATTCGTAACCGGATTTCGCTACCTATCGTAACTCCCCAAGTGCATCAAGATGCTGGATGGGCACCGGTCACATAAACTGGCCGAAATGTCATGAGAAAATTTCTTCCTCCATGAGGATTCAAACCAGCGCGCATTCCGTAACGCGAGTCCTAGGCAAGATGCCTTAGACCACGACGCCACGGCGCGGGACATTTTCAATATATAGAGTTTGAAAATAGTAAAAATGTAACATCCGTGACAAGTGGAATGGCGGTATTACACTTTTGTGCGAGATCGTGCGTATTTGCTTGGTTTCTGCACAAAACCAATACGCGGTAAGTGTGAAATACCACATTCAGTATTCCCAACGTAACACACATAACAATTTCCCTATTCTTACCGCTTAAGCGTCATATTCATTTTACTGCTTTAGGCTTTTAACATATTATTTTTAAAGACGTTCAATATAGTAATAATTATAAATTGGAAACTTACCACTGCAATTTCACCTAAATTGCACTGTTTTTAAATATTTGCAAAAATTAAGTAAACTCTACAACACCACAAAAGTTACTGCATTTGTAATGCAAGTAACATTAAGAAAGCAGTGAAAAAATCAACAAGATTCCAGACTCATCATAGACTGGGGGAAAAAAAAGACAGACGTATATCACGGCCTGCTGGAGTATAGTAAACACATAAAACATTTTATATATATATATTTTTTTATTGGGTTATTTTACGACGCTGTATCAACATCTAGGTTATTTAGCGTCGGAATGATATGAAGGTGATAATGCCGGTGAAATGAGTCCGGGGTCCAACACCTAAAGTTACCCAGCATTTGCTCGTATTTGGTTGAGGGAAAACCCCGGAAAAAACCTCAACCAGGTAACTTGCCCCGACCGGGAATCGAACCCGGGCCACCTGATTTCGCAGCCAGACGCGCTGACCGTTACTCCACAGGCGTGGACAACATTTTATAGGAACAATGTTGAAGATAGATATATTTGTTTTCCAAAGTTGCCGTCATTGAACAGAAACCAAGATGGAGATTTCATTGCAACTAATTAGAAATTCCTCTTTCAGATATGTAATAAACGATCTTCGCACAAAATAATGTACGATACACGAGCGGTATGTTTGTTTTCATGTTCTCGGAAATTAAAAAAAAGCTCAACTACGTTTCGCTTTTTCAATCTTTTCCTCGAACATGAAAACGTCAACATACCGCTCTTGTAACGCATATTATTATTATTTTGTTACATACAACATGAAGTATTCGTTCTAAAAATCTGCAGGGTTATTTCACTTCCTTCCTGTATAAAGCGTAAATTAATATGTCAAGATAGGCAATTCCGTGTTCTCTTAAAATAAATTGCACTTGTCTCTCTTTCTTATTCTTTTACATGTGTTCTGGCTGCTATGGTTGAGGATAAATGGAAACACTAGGTACAAGAGGAAACTTATTAGTGTGTCATCTCGCAGTGTTACTGTGCACAAGATTGATTGCCGGGTCTCGGTGTAACAGACGCTCAATACTCCGGCCAGGGCGCTTGATAAGGAAAGAAATCGCACCTCGAGATCACTTCCAGCAATCCGCCCACCCGACAGCGGACAATCAGTGAAAACACCTCCAGCCCAGCCGGGACGCCAGCCCTCCAGGAAGCGTCGCCGGATATTTCTTCAAGAAGAAATAGGCGTGGCGCTGTACAAATACCAACGCCTCGTCCCCCGATCTCAGAACACGAGAGAAAGGCGCGTTCACACTGGATTTCGTGTCGAACGTTGCCCAACTCTGGATGAGAAAATAAGATTTCCCATCGAACAATATTTTCTCGTCACACACGTTCAGCTCTTGGCAAACGACACATTCTGCTCGCGTGTCTTCTGTTATGTCAGCTGAAATCGACAAGCGTAGGAATCCTATCAGAGTTATCCTACTAGTAAGCACACAAAATATTTTTTTAAGTTATTCGTTGTGACTGTACATCCAGCGCAATTGGGTTCGATTCCTCTTGTACGAACCAGAATTTGAACTACGATGTTCGGAGACAGTCTGTAATATCTGATGAACACAGGGATCCTGAGTACATTCAATGGTGTAAAACTACTCCTATAATTTCCCATTCCTCCTACCTTCTGGGGACTGTACACACAAGGGCCCTTCCTTAAGGGTCTGTATAAAGGACTTTCATTCGTTCTTTCTTCATACACTCAAATACATAGAAGCACAAACTATTAGCCACAAACTTTCCGAAATTAGTTTTAACATCGTGTCATATTTGAAGAAATATGAACCTAATAAACTATTACTATACCTGGTAAGGTTTATCTTGTCTCAGTAGTAATAAAACCAAGTCAAATGAGGGTGGAGATTATAGGAGGGTTGTAAATTTTCAGGATTCCTTTCAAAATCTTGTTATTGTACAGGCTGCCGGAACTCAGTTTGTTGAAAGACAAGCTCAATGACGGAACTACACAGTACGAAGAGAGATATTTTGTTATTTTATTTTGCGCTACAGAATGTATCAACTAGTCCCTTCCGCCACTGGATGGATGGACGGCACCGCACCACTCCCCCATCACCATAACAACACAGACGAAGCAAGACATATCTCCTTTCTCTCTCTTTTCACAGTGAGACAAGATACATCACACAGCCTTTAATTCAACAAAGAAATCTTTATCATCGATTATTGTTCTTTACTATTTATTTCTGTTTCTCTATTATATCTTTATAATTTCATACATACTTTCACTCTAATGCAGCGTAGGAGAGGGTAGGCCTATATATTTTGACCAACACTAGACCGGCATACATTGCGGGCCTCCCTGGTCATGTTTCAGTACAACACAAGTAAGAGGTGACACAAAATGGCAGAACATGACAAAGGATAAAGATTCAGTTCCATGGATGGAAGATAATTTTTTTTCATTGTCCACGCTGGGAAAGCAAGTCTCTATGCACAGAGACATTGTTCCATACTTGTTCATAAATTATTCGTGCTCAAAAGTATGAACATATATTACAAATATGCTGTCCCTGTTAAGTGGTTAGGTACAGCTTACAACAGTAAAATTTTTGGAAATATTCAACATTTTTTCCTCCATTACTCTATCTTGTACAATAATGAAAATTGGTATGTGTAAAACACTGTCCTTCTGCTATATGAAAAAAATATTTTAACGATTTAAAAAAAATTATTTATAATTTTTTTTTTAATTCAAAACGGTGGCAGTTCACTGTGCAGAGATGAACCTTTTCCCTCATAACTCATAAACTTGTTAAATTTTCATGTTCTCTCTCTATTATTTTATTGCTGAAACTCATGTTTACAATATCATGCTCTTTCAACTACATTCCTTAATAAATAATATTTTTTGTGATAGAAGAAAATACTGATATTTGACCATTTCTTAAAAGGAATTTATTTTTTATCAGACAATCTATCAAAGATAGAGAAGTGATTTTGCATCATATTGTAGATATGACATGCATAAATACACACAAAAAATTTCATCACAGAATGTTGGATAGTTTTTGAGTTATGACGGAAACGCATCACTGCACAGTGAACTGCTACCATTTTGACTTTTGAAAAAATATGTAAATAATTTTTTTTTAATCGTAAAAATATTGTATCATATAGCAGGACGTGTTTTACACATACTAATTTCCATTATTGTACAAGATACAGTAAGTGAGGAAAAAATGTTGAATATTTCCAAACGTTTACTGCTGTAAGCTGTACCTAACCCCTTAAGACGATGCACTATTGAAATCTCTAAAATCTACAATTATTTAGCTAGAGAGTTAAAATTTTTACTGAATATGCATATCAATATCATAATCACACATTGTAAATTTCAGTCTTTTCTCATAAACACTTAAAAAAATGTAATTTATTTTGTTTTATTTTTTTTAATTTTGTTAGTGAAAATCCTGTTTCTAAAAAATATTACCTTTTAAATCTATTTTTTTCTTAAAGTAAACACTGCATATTGCGCAATGGAGCATTACCAATGCCCTACTCTAATTTGCTAATTTGTAAAAAATGCATATATGTAATTTCTTTAAAGTTCAAACATTAATAAAAAGAATACATATAAATTTCTAGTAATAAAAATTCGACTATTTTCAGTATAGCATCGCCTTAAGCATCTCTGCTTTACATTGAAACATTTGGTGGCTTACGTGAATTACGCAGTGGTAACCTTCTGAGTGTGAAATAATTTCCATATGAAAAGGAGTCTTTCGCACGATCAGAACACTTCTTTGCTAAAAGCATTCTTAGACTGCGAATCTTATCAGGAATGTGTGCAGGTGTATCGGCGTAAACATACCGATGTTCCGCCATCAGATAAGGGCACGCTATTTCTCTTGCAGACAGGTCGAGAAATATGGGAGATGTGGAGTCCAAATTACTCACTTCATATTTTCTTTCTGGGATGTTAAAATGACTGTAAAATATCCGCGGAAATATTCACGGTGTCTATCATAGAAAGTGTGTGTTTGAGTGTGAGTGCGTGTGTGTATGTTATCTAATGTCTACCCACTTCACTAGCGTGATTGGGGTTTCGTATATTGTGGACATAGATGGCAGTACTGTGACCCATTTTCAAGTTGTACACCACTTCGGCGGGCCACGTTATGCATGATGTGCGTCTGTGGAGAGTTATGTCGTGTACTAGGATGAGTGTAAGTGTAGTGTAGGAAATTGACCAGTGCATAAAGATAAGAAACGTGTTCTGTTTGTTGACATAAATAACGTCTGAGATGAGGGGACATACTTCTGCATTGGCTGAATGTCAGGCCTCTAAACTGTCAAGCAGGCGGCCCGGGTTCGAATCCCGTTCAGATCTGGGATTTTTCATTGAAAAATCCAGTGTTACTTGTAGCGGACAAAGTCACAGTTGGGGCTTTTCGCGAGGTTTTACCGTTTGTCCCCATATTAGGCATCTACATCATTCCGTCATCATTTCTCCATTTAGTCATCATTCCATATCATTCCCCGATCGTCGCACAGTGTGCAATTTTCCCAATCTAGGTGGACAAAAGTCAAATTTCGATTTGTTAAATTAAGCAGAGGTGAATATGAATTCATGTTCTTTAACGTTTGGAGAATGCTGTGAGAATAACATTTACAGATTTATCAACAGAAAGCCATATTTAGAAGGATATCAACAACGAGTTCTTCCTAACACTTCTCGCTCCTGTTCAGTCGTAGAAACAGAGGCTTACTATGTAGTTGAATATGTGCCAATTGTTAGTGATTTATTGTTTGATAGTTTTGTTTTTTTTTTTTTTAGGTGTTAAATTTTATAACAAACTAGCCGTACCCGTGCGCTCCGCTGCACCCGTTAGAAATAAATATAAGGTAATTATATGATTAAAATAGGACATTTGATCCAGGGAACATTCGTGTTTGATAGAGGGATAAATCGTTTAATATGTTACTTAATTTAAATTGTGTTTAAATAATTTAAATGCGATCATTTCGGTCCACAGAGCACTCATTTGGTGCAATGACAATTCCTTTAACATGTTTCTTAATTGTTATTACATGCAACCATAGTTTAATGAAGATTGACATCATTTAGATTTAATGTCTATACTTTATTTTACTTGCGATATGTTTCCATTGAATTATGGTAATAACTTAATTTTAACCCTTCTTTTCTACGTATTCAGTAAATGGCGTTTGGCCCACTATGGTTCTGAGCCCTTCAAACAACTTAAATTATATTATATAATATTACATATTATATCATATCATATCATATCATATCATATTATATTATATTATGTTATGTTATGTTATGTTATGTTATGTTATGTTATATTATATTACATTACATTACATTATATTATATCAAAAGTTACTGTAATAACATTATGGCATTATGTCCATCTAGAGAAACTACACTTTCCAATGGAGAAATAATAATTAATTATACAAATCGGTTAATTTAGCTTCCGATATGACTTCATACAAACACAGAAACATTCTCTGTAGGCTATCTTTCATAGCTTTCGATTGTTGCTGTCCAAGGCCCCTTATATATGAAGTCATTTGTTTTTTATTTCATTATACGGCCTTAGATGGCAGTTATTTTAATTTTAAAACTCATTTATCTCAATAAATATCAGTCCTATCAAACATTTTCAAGGAATAAAACTTATCGCAAATTATTTGTAAAGAAACTTTTGTTATGTAAAATTTTTCACAAAAATCAATAATAAGCGAGATATTTCGATTTATTTAATTCAGGCCCCCTTATAACCCCCCTTTTAAATAATGTATTTTGAATGCCATATAGCCTAAAATCTAAGTTACAACGAACTTAATTTATATTCCAATTTTCATCGAAATCCGTTCAGCCATTATCGCGTGAAAAGGTAACAAACATACAGACAGACAGACAGATAGACAGACAGACATACATACAAACAAAAATTTCAAAAATGCGATTTTCGGTTTCAGGGTGGTTAATTATATATGTCAGGACCAATTATTTTTGGAAAATCGAAAATTACCAGAAAAATTTCGGCTACAGATTTATTATTAGTATAGATTACCAGACACTTAAAAAAGCTATTACTTTTAATAAGTCTGTTAGAACTTTTCTAATTGAAAATAGTTTTTATAGCATAGATGAGTTTCTTAATATATAATGATTGTTTGAGGTATTTCAGTAATGACGAAGCCTATTATAATTCTATTGTTTAATGGCTAACAAAGATTATTATTATTATTATTATTATTATTATTATTATTATTATTATTATGTTGAATGCATTTTGGAGTATCAAGGATGATGAAGTTTATATTAAATTAAGATTTGTTTTCTTTTAAGTATTATTGACAGCATCTTCTGTATTAGACAACTACAAGAAAGAATATCAATTAAAAATCAAGAGCTTCATATGACCTTTATAAATTTAGAAAAGTTTATGATAGTGTCTGTCGAGAATTATTATGGACAGCAATGAGAAATATAAACGATAGGTGGATTAATATTGTTAGAAGAATATATAACAATACAAGAGCCAGAGTTAAAATACACAGTAAATTAACAGGTCAATTTAAAGTAATTAAAGGTTTTAAGTAAAGATGTGGTTTGTCACCAATTCTTTTTAACATACTTGTAGATCAAGCCTTTAGTCAGTAGTATATAAAATGTTCTGGAATGGGTCTACCTATATACGTATAACAATACTTTACATTAATTTCAAGGGAAAAATTGTTCCGGAGCCGGGTATCGACCCCGGAACTTCTGGCTGAACGCACCAGCGATCTATCGACTGAGCTACCCAGGAACTCCACCCGACACCCTATCAATTTTTCTACTTAAATCCACACACCTCGAGTGGGCTGACAAGACGCCAGAAACCCACAAACTCTGTGTGACTTAAAATTATGGGTTTCTGTTAACGCACCTACAGTAACGTATATATTATGCAAATCTAGTTATCAGGTAAAGCTCCCTGTGAAGCAGACTTGAACAATTTTTCCCTTGAAAATATTCAAGTCTGCTTCACAGGGAGTTTTACCTGAAAACTATATTTGCAATACATTACATTCCATGTTATTTGCAGACGACCACGTTTCTTTCTTTTTTTCGCAGGAGATGAAGAAGATATGGCCTATATGTTGAATAAACTAAAAGAAGAATATACAAAATGGGGTTTGAATATTAATTTACAAAAAAAAAAAAAAAAAAAAAAACATAATATATGTCCATGGAAAAGAATGTAGATGAACTACTCACTGAAACGGAAAAAAATTAGAAAGTGTAGTCTTTTAAATATTAAATATTTAGGGTCAGTTATTACAAAATAAAGAAATATTGAAAGAGATATACTAACAAAAATTCCTTGGCAAACTATGCCACCAGATGTCTACATGAAATAATTAGGAAGAAAAATATTACAAAAAAATTCAAAATTAAAATTTATCAGGGTATTATACAGAATATTTTATTATAGGGAAGTGAAACTTGGCCTATAACTGATCAACAAAGAAATAAAATTAGAACTGTCGAATTTGACTATTTGAGGAGAAGTTTACAAAAGTACAAAAGACACAACAAAATAAAATTAGAAATGAAATACTTTAGGGAGAAATTAAAATTAATACATGCATTATAAAAAAAAATGGAAAATCAAACTCTTACAAGGTATATCCATAATATGCAAAGAAAGGGGAATAAAAGATGGCCCAAAAATATTTTCCAGTGATTACCATCAGGAAAGAATAAATATGGAAGACCAAGATTTAAATGGAAAACGCATGTCAGAACTATAATGGAAGACAGAGATCTGAAAGAAGGAAAATGGAATATAAGAGCAGATGGGCACTGAAGAAGGCAAACTTAAAAAGGGGGAAAAGCCGAAGTAGAAGAAGTATTAAAAGCCTTAATGTAGCATGTTTATCCATCCCTGACGGCGTGATGTAGGTTGCTTTCTGGAATAATGTGGACGGCGTTTCTGGGATGCACTGTATATGGATAACCCTGTACCAACAAACTCCGTGCTTGCAAACGGTTCATATAAAGTTATATACTCGGGTAGAACAGTAATCACACATCTAACAATAGAGAACAACACACCAGACTTCACAGTAGTAAACAACAGAAAATGTAAGGCCTTGCTCACAGATGTGGCGCTTCCCCGTATCACAACAAACAGACTAAGTGTGATGAAAAACTTCACAAATATCAGGTCTGTTTGAAAATAAACAGCAGATGTAACTTCAGAATCAAGTCTACATCAGTCTACTCATATAAAGACAGTCACATCTCCAAAGAAGGATTAAGGCTAGAAATATTATAATCGCATATTACAGGTCTACTGATTTTCATTTTAATTCAAAGATATTATTATATTGCATTGCTCCGTCGATATAGTAGAACGTCAATGTTTACCTACTTAGATATAACACGCGGAGCAAGTCCCCTGCAATCGGCAAGCATCAAGTTTAGGTACAGCATGAAAATCCAGGAATATTGACAGTAAAAAATCGATCATACGGGAATGGGTATTTAAGAGTTTATAATTCATTATAAAACTGAATCTGATACAACGTTAATACACATTTATTTTATTTAATTTCTATAAATAAATAAATAAATAAATACATAGATAAATAAATAAATAAGTAAGTAAATAAATACATAAATAAATAACTAAATACATAAATAAATACACAAATAAATAAATAAAAATAAATAAGTAAGTAAATAAATAAGTATATAAATAAATAATTATGTAAATAAATAAATAAGTAAATAAATAAATATGTAAATAAGTATATAAATAAATAAATAACTAAATAAATAAGTAAATTGTAATTTTATTCTTCGTATTATAGTTGGAATCTCCTGGTAGAGGGGCAGAGAAGGCCTGACGGCCTTATCTCTACCAGGTTAAATAAATAAATACAAATACTAATACTAAATAAATAAGTAAATAAATAAATACATAAATAAATAAAAATAAATAAACAAATAAGTAAGTAAATATGTAAATAAATAAATAAGTAAATAAATAAGTATGTAAATAAGTAAATAAATAAATAAATAAGTAAATAAAAAGTAAATAAATAAATACATAAATAAATAAAAATAAATAAGTAAGTAAATAAGTAAATAAATAAATAAGTAAATAAATAAATACGCATATAAATAAGTAAATAAATAAATAAATGTCCACCCCTATGGTCTCGTGGTAGCGTCTTCGCTACCAAACCCAGGGGGCCGGGATTCGATTCCCCGCTTGGGACGAGTTGTCTGGGCGAGGTTTTTTCGGGGTTTTCCCTCTACCAACTGAAGCAGAATTGCTGGGTAACTTTCTGCGTTAGACCTCGGTCTCATTTCGCCATTCATAATCCATACCATAACCCAGGTTAAGTTCTCGATGCTATTATTTGTACAGTCTTAAGCCGTTCATTTTCTGCTTAGGCAACCCAAATAACAGTCGAGACATGTGGGAGGTATTTAATAGTTTCGAAAGCAGAATCATGGGTGGGTATAACGTTCACCGACATCAACAAGTAAATGTTACGAATTTTAGTCTTCGTATGATAATTTTATGTGACACACGTGCTGTCAGTCTGTTATGTTAATTATTATTTATTTTCTTTCTCATTCCCAACATTTATTCCAGTTTTGGATAATATTTTATGGAATCATTTGCTCTTCTTATAGTTCCAATAACATCGTTTTCGTAATACGCAAGTTATATCCAATCCTTCAAATTAATTTATTTGGTTTGTTTCATTCGGAATAAGAAACGTGTCTTTAAAGAACAGACAGAGCAGAATTTTAACACAATTTATTAATTTATTTCAATATATTTTGAATATGTCACGCCTAGTGATACTAACTTAAGAACGTCAAAACATACGTAAGAGAAAAATTGGATTCAGACTGTGATAGACCATATGTCTAAGACATACGAGATCGTTAACAACCCGCATGAAGTTCGACGATATCGACTGGTTTGCTTGCTGTAACACCCCATATTTAATTCTTCTCTCGCTATCTTTCACTTTTGTTTTTATGAGCTTCAAATATTCGATCCGTCGATCATTATCGTCGGTATAATTCGAGTTTTTTTTATAATTATTGCAGTGGAGCATTTTGGTTCATATGATGTTACGATGGATTGCGTATTTCTATTTTAAAGTAGTATTAATTAGAATATTCTATAATTACCTGGAATCGAAGTTCGGAATTAAAAATTACGAAAGGATGGACCGAGTATCGAAACCTCTCAGCAGTAGAAACATTCATACAAACATATCACTCTAGCTTCGAGCCATGAACTATCCTCGAGAGATTCGCGTATTATAAATGTTTCTTTCTTTACTCAGACGCATCGTATGAATTAATGTATCCTACAGTTCACCGAACCGAGGTCTATTTACTATTTTAGCTGTTGTCGGTCGTTACTTAAACTAAAATACAAGCACTGCCAGTTAGAGAATTTCAATGACGAAAAGTATTGTGTGTCCACCCGTAGCCGTGTTGTGCGTGATGCCTAAAACAATTTATGAACGGTTTGAGTCTGACACTGTACAAAAGCGCGTCTGTTCAGTTACCCGATCATTTACAGCATAGTAGTAGTAAGTACAATAAGCTTCAGGCCTTCGGGTCTCTCCTCCGCACGTGAGAAAAAAAGACACGGTAATCAATCAAAATATGTTCACTGTATACATCAGTGATTCTTAACAGGGGGCCGCGCCCCCTGGAGGTTCAAAGAGCAGTTGATGGGAGCCCCAAATAATAATAATAATAATAATAATAATAATAATAATAATAATAATAATAATAATATTATAATCATAATAATAGTAGCTATTACATACTTTACCTATGGTTTTTAGAGAACCCGGAGGTTCATTGTCGCCCTCACATAAGCCCGCCATCAATCCTTATTCTGAGCAAGATTAATCCAGTCCTTAGCATCATATTCCAACTCTTTCAAGTCCACTTTAATATTATCCTTCCATCTACGTCTCGGCCTCCCCAAAGGTCTTTTTCCCTCCGGCCTGCCAACTAACGCTCTATATGCATTTCTGGATTCGTCTATATGTGCTACATGCCCTGCCCATCTCAAACGTCTGGATTTAATGTTCCTAATTATGTCAGGTGAAGAATACAATACGGACAGTTCTGCGTTGTGTAACTTTCTCTATTCTCCTGTAACTTCATCCCTATTAGCCCCAAATATTTTCCTAAGCACCTTATTCTCAAACACTCTTAATCTCTGCTCCTCTCTCAAAGTGAGAGTTCAAGCTTCATAACCGAACATAACTGGTAATATAATCGTTTTATAAATTCTAACTTTCAGTTTTTTTGGAGCAGACTGGATGACAAAAGCTTCTCAACCGAATAAAAACAGGCATCTCCCTTATTTATTTTGAGTTTAATTTCTTCCCGAGTGTCATTTATATTTTTTACTATTGCTCCAAGATATTTGAATTCTTCCACCTCTTCAAAGGATAAATTTACAATTTTTATAATAGGAATAATAATAGCAATAATAATAATAATAATAATAATAATAATAATAATAATAATAATAGTAGCAATAATAATAATAACATGTAATAATAATGCCATTATAATCATAATAATAGTAACCATTACATACTTACTTCTGTCTTTTAAGAACCCGGAGGTTCATTGTCGCCCTCACATCGATCCCGATCCTGAGCAAGATTAATCCAATCTCTACCATCATACCTCAATTCCCTCCAATCCATTTTAATATTATCCTTCCATCTATGTCTCTACCTCCCAAAAGGTCTTTTTCCTTCCGGCCTCACAACTAACACTCTATATGCATTTCAGGATTCGTCTATATGTGCTACATACCCTGCCCATCTCAAACGTCTGGATTTAATGTTCCTAATTATGTCAGGTGAAGAATACAATGCGTGCAGTTCTGCGTTGTGTAACTTTCTCTATTCTCCTGTAATTTCATCCCTATTAGCCCCAAATATTTTCCTAAGCACCTTATTCTCAAACATTCTTATGTTAGAAGTGAGAGTTCGAGTTTCATAACCAAACAGAATAACCGGTAATACGTCTATAACTTTTTTTTTTATAAATTGTAACGTTTAGCTTTTTTGAGAGCAGACTGGTTGACAAAAGCTTCTCAACCGAATAATAGCAGGCATTTCTCATATTTATTCTGCGTTTAATTTCCTCCCGAGTGTCATTTACATTTTTTACTGTTCCTCCAAGATATTTGAATTTTTCCACCTCTTCAAAGGATAAATTTTCCAATTTTTATAATTATGATGACGATGATGATGATGATAATAATAATAATAATTTTAATAGTTCTATGAAAATTTAAATATCCGACTATTTTGGGTTTAATTAAGGTATAATGAAATTGTTTTCTTTTTAAACTGATACCATACTTCACATTATATTATTATCTTTCATTCACATAATATGACGCCGAATTATTTTTCACCTGATTTTATAACAAAACAATTAGCTAATTTCGTATCTTCGCTTCATAGATGTTACTTAAATTTATTTTAGTGTGTAAAACTTTGTAGGCTTACATTCTCCTCTACACGTCCGGGATAAAGGGCCGCACATTGTGAGAAAAATGGGACCTCGTCTTCCAAAAAGTTGAGAACCACTGGTTTCCGAAAATGCCGAACTTCTACCAACAATGACATTTGTAAGAAGTAATTTTATCACACTAGGTTTCGTGTGTTCGAGCACTGTGACATCCAACTTTCATCATGACAATGTGGTACAAAGAAACAGACGTGTCAGAAAAGTCATGGAAGGTTAATTTCCTGTTGTTCTTACCCCGGGATGAGGCTGCCGTGCGGGACCGTCATGAAGGCGTTGCTGCTGGGCGCCGGGTAATCCACGAACATAGCCACACATGACCGGGCGAGACTCGCGCACGCGGTGGACTGGCGCTGACGGACAGGCGGGCAGCCGTGACCCGCTCCGTGGAGGACGCCACGGCGCATGAGCTCCATCTACACAGCCTTGCCTTCGAGATCACCGCTATTATACTTACGTTTAAAGTGTGCAACTTTTAAAACTCCGTGTTTACAAAATTAATGTATCTTTAAATTAAATAACAAACATCACAAATGGTGGTAATAATAATAATAATAATAATTAATAATACCGGTAATAATAATGAAAATAAGAATAAGAATAATTTTAACGGGTCTTGGGCTCAATCCTCGATTTGGCAGAAGTATAATAATAATAATAATAATAATAATAATAATAATAATAATAATAATAATAATACCGGTAATAATAATGAAAACAAGAATAAGAATAATTTTAACGGGTCTTGGACTCAATCCTCGATTTGGCAGAAGTATAATAATAATAATAATAATAATAATAATAATAATAATAATAATAATAATAGTAATACTAATAATTTTAACGGGTCTTGGGCTCAATTCTCGATTTGGCAGAAGTTTAATAATAATAATAATAATAATAATAATAATAATAATAATAATAATACCGATAATAATAATAAAATAATAATAAGAATAATAATAATTTTAACGGGTCTTGGGCTCAATCCTCGATTTGGCAGAAGTATAATAATAATAATAATAATAATAATAATAATAATAATAATAATACCGGTAATAATAATGAAAACAAGAATAAGAATAATTTTAACGGGTCTTGGGCTCAATTCTCGATTTGGCAGAAGTTTAATAATAATAATAATAATAATAATAATAATAATAATAATAATAATAATACCGGTAATAATAATGAAAACAAGAATAAGAATAATTTTAACGGGTCTTGGACTCAATCCTCGATTTGGCAGAAGTATAATAATAATAATAATAATAATAATAATAATAGTAATAATAATAATTTTAACGGGTCTTGGGCTCAATTCTCGATTTGGCAGAAGTTTAATAATAATAATAATAATAATAATAATAATAATAATAATAATAATAATAAATAATAATACCGATAATAATAATGAAAATAATAATAAGAATAATAATAATTTTAACGGGTCTTGGGCTCAATCCTCGATTTGGCAGAAGTATAATAATAATAATAATAATAATAATAATAATAATAATAATAATAATACCGGTAATAATAATGAAAACAAGAATAAGAATAATTTTAACGGGTCTTGGGCTCAATTCTCGATTTGGCAGAAGTTTAATAATAATAATAATAATAATAATAATAATAATAATAATAATACCGGTAATAATAATGAAAATAAGAATAATAATAATTTTAACGGGTCTTGGGCTCAATTCTCGATTTGGCAGAAGTATAATAATAATAATAATAATAATAATAATAATAATAATAATAATAATAATAATAATAATAATAATAATAATTTTAACGGGTCTTGGGCTCAATTCTCGATTTTGCAGAAGTTTAATAATAATAATAATAATAATAATAATAATAATAAATAATACCGATAATAATGAAAATAATAATAAGAATAATAATAATTTTAACGGGTCTTGGGCTCAATTCTCGATTTGGCAGAAGTATAATAATAATAATAATAATAATAATAATAATAAATAATACCGGTAATAATAATGAAAATAATAAGAAGAATAATAATAATTTTAACGGGTCTTGGGCTCAATTCTCGATTTGGCAGAAGTAGTATAATAATGATAATAATAATAATAATAATTATTATTATTATTATTATTATTATTATTATTATTATTATTATTATTATTATTATAGGCCTAACGATAATAATTTTAATAACTATTATTGTTGTTGTTTCGTCAACTGTCTGAAGATAGGTTTCAACCTCATAAGTAACACCAATAAGGCATCACTCATGAGGAAACTAGGCCAGGAGATAATGGGGTAGAGTGCCCAGTTCCTTTCCTCCTCCAATGCATACATTGCCGATTAGTTACACTAATCAGACATCAATGCATACAAACAATACTTCTTCCTCTGACACATATCAAGTGAGATATACTGCCTGAAAATAGATTTACATATCGGCCAGAACTTCAATCATAGGTAATACATTTATTATTAAAATTATTAGACATTATTATTATTATTATTATTATTATTATTATTATTATTATTATTATTATTATTATTATTATTATTATTTACAAGCAATGGAAATTTCTAAGAGTAGGAGGTAGAGCGAAGAAGCTGATTATGATGATGTTTTCGGTGAAGGAAAGCTATCCTACTGTATTATAGGAAACAGAGCAAACAAAAGAAAGAATGGAGCGCGCAAATAAAAAGGAATATTTATGCTAGCAAATGAAGAAAAAGAAATGAAGCTATAAAAACAAAATAAACAACGAAGCCAGCAAACAAATAAAAAATGAAGCGATCAACAAAAGAGAAAAAGAAGTGAGCAAGCAAGAGAGATAAAGTGAGCAAACAAAACATAAAATGAAGCGAGGAAACAAAAAATAATGGAAAGAGAAAAGAAAAGAAAAAGTGAAGTGTGCAAACGAAATAAAAAAATATGAGCAAGCAAGAAAAAATAGAAGAGAGGCAATAAAAGATAATAGAAGCAAAAAAAGTAAATTAGGAAACAAAAGGAAATAGATGTACTAAAGCATAAGAAAATAGAAAAGAGGAAACAAAATTTAAAAACTGCAAAAAAGAGAAGTTAACAAGAGAAGTAAGGGGCTAGTAAGCAAAATGAAAAATGAACGAACAAAAATAAGCGAAGAAAGACGAGATAGAAAGAAGCGAGCAAATAGAAAAAAGAGAGGAAACAAAAGACAAGAAAGGAATCAAACACAAAAGAGAGAGAGAGAGAGAGAGAGAGAGAGAGAGAGAGAGAGAAACATAGAAATGGCCACAAAAATAATCTAGCAATCGAATGAAAGACAAGCAACAAGAAAGAGAGAGAGACGAAAACGAAAGGAAAATATCATTTAAGAAACAAAAGCGGGAAATGAAAAAATAACGAATGAAGAAGAAGAAGAAGAAGAAGAAGAAGAAGAAGAAATGTAAGTACATACACACAAGGGAAAACTACAGCAACAAAGAAGGAAAGAAAGAAAAAAAAACGAACAGGATCAGAAGTAATAAAAAAAGAAACAATGAAACGAATGAAGAAAATAAACTGAAGGAAGAAATAAAGGAACAATATAAAAACCTGTAAAAAGATGAGATGAGAAAAAATGATCTCCAGATGCATTCACGGTAGAACACACATCATAATCCACGCTCTGTAGTCATATCGCCCACTACGCGCTGGACTCGAGATACGGCGGACGCGTTCGACCACAACTTTGCGGCCACTGCCCGATCTGCAAAGAGTCTGTCTACTATTACGTAAGCTGTTACTCGGATGGATACACTTCTTTCACACCTAAATTACTAAGTGTGGGAATTAACCTACCTCTCCACTGCAGGCGGAGAACAACTTTCTGCAAATTTCCATTTCAAAGAAATAAAACTTTAACACCACTTTTAAACTAGAGAGCCATTAAAACACATGAAACGATGAGCAGATAATACAGCAGTGATACAGGGTGTTCATAAAGTGACACAGCCCTATTAGGAAACGCATATAATTGTGTTTTCTTTTTTGGCAGGTGGTGAAGAACACTGAGTAACCACGAGATACACGCTACTGCAGAGTATATTCATTGTCACGGAGTGCATCCGCTTCGGCAGTTATGCTCGGATGCAAGAAGTCTCAGAAAAGTACGGAACAGTTGCCTAAAGCAAGTCCTCCATCATGCGGCTACGCTAACATATTCCAGGAGTCAGGGAATGTAGCGGACGCATCGACAAGCGGTCAACTGAAGGTGTTTTTATTAGGTTATTTTAAGACTCTCTATCAACAGCTTAGGTGATAATGCCAGTGAAGTGAGTCCGGGGTCCAGCACCGATAGTTACTCAGCATTTGCTCATATTGAGTTGAGGAAAAACTCCGGACAAAACCTCAACCAGGTAACTTGTCCCGACCGGGAATCGAACCCACCTGGTTTCGCGGCCAGACGCGCTAACCGTTACTCCACAGGTGTGGACAACTGAAGGTGTTAACAGAGGAAAAATTTGTTCGAGATGCGAGCTGCAAATGCTCTGCGTCCTTGAAGTACGTTCGACATTTTTCTAGGTCCCTGAAAATGTACTTCTGCAAAATCCATTCCGTTTAGCAACTACTAACTGAGGACTTGAAACTTAGTCAATCTTATTGTCAATGTTTATTGATAACGAAGAAAAATTCGCTCCGGCGCCGGGGATCGAACCTAGGATACTCAGTACTACGCACTGGGTGCTCTACTACTGAGCTACGCCGAGGCTCAATCCACATAATTGAGTGCACTCTTGTATGATGATACGATACAATATATGTCGCATAACTTATGGAGTAGGCGAAAAAAAAGGGGGGGGGGAAGGCCAAAGGAGAAGAGTTCGAATCAGTGCCGTGGATTGAGCTTCTGCGTAGCTCAGTGGCAGAGCACCCAGTGTATAGAACTGGGGATCCTGGGTTCGATCTCCGGCGCCACGCCGGAGCGAATATTTCTCCGTCATCAATAAATAATAACCACAACAGAGAATTCTGTAGGAACAAAAATTAATAATATCATCACATAAATTACTGTCAATTATTCATGTAATTTTCAATGCAGGATAGGGAATGACAGGAAGATTGGTACTGGTTTGACGAGACGTGGTCCCATCTCATTGGATACGTCAGTGTCCAGAATTCTGAAGTATTTTTTGACCGTTTATTTACTGCATGCTCCATTACAGAAAATGTAATACTACATGCATATAGCCTACACAGTATTATAATACTAGTTTAAGTAATTATACATTATGATACAATTTTTCCATTACAGTAGAACCCCGATTATCCGTCACTCTATTAATCGATTGGTGGATTAACCGTCTTTCTCTCTCTCTCTTTTCTGCAGAAATATGGGCTATTAAGTGCTGCACATTGAATTAGCACGTTACTTTTGTTCTAGAAAGCGTTATTACAAGCTTTTCCTTTATACAGATTGGTCTACTGTTCGAATTGTATTGTATAACTTATATATGAACATTTAATTTAATTTAATGTTTTGTACGGGTGTGAAAAGAAATGGCATTGTGCTAAGAATGAAAAAAAAAAAGTGTAAATAATTGAATGGTTTGGGGAAAGAGAAACCGAGGCTCATCTTGCATCATAATACGAGATTAGAGTGTATTTATTTATTTTTATTTTAGTAGGTTATTTTACGACGCTTAATCAACATCTTAGGTTATTTAGCGCCTGAATGAGATGAAGGTGATAATGCCAGTGAAATGAGTCCGGGGTCCAGCACCGAAAGTTACCCAGCATTTTCTCATATAATTGGAATGTATAAAGTACATACAGTAGAACTTGGTTACAGCGACCTCGTTTTGTGCGACACCTCGTCTATAACGTCAAATATTCTGTGGTCCCAACTAATTCCTCATAAGACATATGCTTTCCTACTTTGCTTAATACGACAAACGCATATCCGTCTACCTCGCATATAACGTCATTTTCAACCTCAGTTTGGAATAAGATTTTCTAAGAATCAAAGTATTTTAAGAAATATTCTGTTGAAATCTGACACTGACAAATTCTTTACAGTCTCCTTCTGTCATAGACCTCTGGAATGCAGCCGGATTCCCCACCCCATTGTAACCTGCCCGAATTCATGCGGTATTAGATCAGTTTCAACAGGAAGTTTTCACTAAGTGGACGCATTTTAACGCAGAATGTCAACTAAAAGAAGTGAGTGACGCTTTAGAAGTCATTATAATTATGAACATGTTCTATGAAGCTAGGGAAGGGAGCAGTGAAATTGCAACTGAAATTATGAACTTAGAACGTAATTTAGCCCTAGAAAGTTTGTATTGGGCAAGTAGAAGACAACAGAGTAAAATGACTGATTAGTTCACTTCTAAGTAAAATAGTTTGGTGAGTACTGAACAAACTGTTTTAATAATACTGTATTTATATTTGTAGGCCTTCGTGTATTTTATTATGTTCATTGCAGGCTTAAAAGTCTATACATAAATCTAAAATAAGTCTAGGCCTAATTAAGTTTGTTATTTTTCATTTCCACCTCACTAGATTGATAATGTGAATCTCGGTTACTACGACACTCGTTTATAACAACATAATATTTAAGGTCCCTTGGATGTCGTTATAACCAAGTTCTACTGTATATCTAAAACACGAGACCTCCACTACTCGTATCTTTCCACAGACAGTCATTACAAGGAGTTTCCTTGCCCCTTAAAAACCAGTCGTTGATAACCAGACTTAAATTAGTCAACTTCTGATCCACTACCTAGCATGTTAAACGCAACACCACGAAGAGAATTACAAGAATGTAAGATTATTATTAAATATATTTACGGAAATCTTTTATGGTACGGCTTACCCGATTTTCGATTAACCGTTCAACCCACCCCCTTCATTACCACGGATAATAGAGGTTCTACTGTATATGTTTCCTTGCTACTTATGCTTTTTTATTTGTTTGCAGTGTGTCAAGAATACTCGAGCATGGGCGGTGGCAAACCCACGTGAGCTGCAAGAGTCTCCTCTGCAGTGAAAGAAAGTTTCTCTGGTGTGCCATGCATGTAGTCGGGTTTTCATTACATTCTTCTAACTCACAGTGAGCAGTACCGGGACATTATGATGATGTAAGAATTTGTCAACATGATACCGACACAAAAGAAGCAGATCACGCTGTTTCAACAGGAAAATCACAGACCATATAGCTAGAAACACTATTGATTACTTGGAAGGGTGTTTTCTAGGCCATCTGATCTCAAGGAGTTTGTAGCCAGCGCCATCTCCGGATTTAATACCTCCGCAAACTTTGAGGGTACCAGAAGGATGTCGCCTGCATAACTCATCCGCACGGTATTCAGGAATTACAAGCGATCGTTCAGAATTCTATCCATGCAGTCCTACGTCAAACATTGCAGAGAGTGTTCAAGAACATGATTATCAGTGTCCAAATGAGTTGAAAAAAAATAATTCCAGCATTTACTATGAAACAGTTTCCCAGTAGGGTGCATGACTTTTTTAATCCTCTGCGAAATGAGAGCTGTATAGGAATAAAGTACTAGGAGAGAAACCGTCTTATAGGTTTTCAAAGAACTAGTGTAGATCGGATCCTGGTGTCTCCAGTGGGAAGCCATCAGTTTCATTGAGCTGCTACTGAGTCCTGATGCTAAGGAAAATACGACATTATCATACAGAAGATATAGTAATGGACTACCGAGTTTCTATCCACATGCGCTGAAACATCCATCACATACGAGAATGGGACAAATCTCCATTTACAGTATATTACATAGAAAGATTTTAATACTACAAAGTTTCTAACCACATATATTGAAACATTGAGAACATATCGTCGCCTGAATGCAAGAACTATGTAACTTGATTTTACATATTTTGTGACATTGCCTATTTACTTATTTATTGCACTAAGGAAAATGTCTCGTTTTCTTGTACCTATTTGTTATATTGGAAAATAGATGTCGCTGGTATCGTTCGATCAGTTACCTAGTTCTTGCATTACATTTTGTGCGATTTTTGCTATGCTATAAAAGAGGTAACTAAAAAACGCAAATTTCGAGTTACCTAGTTCTTGCATTCAGGCGACGATATGATATAAGTCTCCATGTTGTTTTACATAAAATGTTGGTATAGATATATGCTGAAATATTTATCTCCATTTTGTTCTACATAAAATTGATCTAGTAAGAAACCCGGTCCACACCTGTGGAGTAACGGTCAGAGCGTCTGGCTGCGAAACCAGGTGGCCCGCGTTCGATTCCCGGTCGAGGCAAGTTACTTGGTTGAGGTTTTTTCCGGGGTTTTCCCTCAACCCCATATGAGCAAATGCTGGGTAACTTTCGGTGCTGGACCCCGGACTCATTTCACCGGCATTATCACCTTCATCTCATTCAGACGCTAAATAACCTAAGCTGTTGATAAAGTGTCGTAAAATAACCTACTAACCTAGTAAGAAACTATCAAATTTGCATCTGTATGTGCTGAAACATCAAGCAACTATGAGAGATGAATCTCCATTTTTTTCTTTATAAAATAATCAGAAACTGTCACGTTTGTATCCATATGTGCAAAACTTTAACTGTCAAGATTCCATCCGTACGTGCTGAAACATCCAAGACCTATGGGAAGAACATTAATCTCCATTTTGTTTAACATAAAATAAACAGAAACTGTCAGGTTTGTATCCCTATGCGCTGAAACATCCAGCATCTACTGTATAAGGAGACGAACCTCCATTTTGTTGTACATGAAATAATCAGAAACGTCAAGTCTGCATCCGTATGTGCTGAAATATCCAGCACCTATGAAAAAGAGATGAATCTCCATTTTGTTCTACATAAAATAATCATAAACTATCAAGTTTGTATCCATATGTGCTGACTCATAAACTGTCAAGTTTGCATCCGTACGTGCTGAAACATCCAAGACCTGTGAGAAGGAGATGAATCTCCATTTTGTTCTACATAAAATAATAATAAACTGTCAAGTTTGTATCCATATGTGCTGACTCATAAACTGTCAAGTTTGCATCCGTACGTGCTGAAACATCCAAGACCTGTGAGAAGGAGATGAATCTCCATTTTGTTCTACATAAAATAATCATAAACTATCAAGTTTGTATCCATATGTGCTGACTCATAAACTGTCAAGTTTGCATCCGTACGTGCTGAAACATCCAGGACCTATGGGAAGGAGATGAATCTCCATTTTGTTCTACATGCAATAATGAGAAACTGTTAAGTTTGCATCCGTACGTGCTGAAACATCCAAGACCTGTGAGAAGGAGATGAATCTCCATTTTGTTCTACATAAAATAATCAGAAACGGTTAAGTTTGCATCCGTATGTGCTGAAACATCCAGGACTTACACGAAGGAGTTTAATCTCCATTTTGTTTTACATAAAATAATAAAACTGTCAAGTTCAAGTTTGCATCCGTATATGCTGAAACATCCAGGACCTATGGAACGGAGATGAAGCTTCATTTCATTCTATATAAAATAATCATAAACTGTCAAGTCTGCATCCATACGTAGTGAAACATCCAGGACCTATGGGAAAGAGATAAATCTCCATTTTGTTTTACAGAAAATCATTTGAAACTGTCAAGTTTGTAACCGTATGTGTTGAAACTTCCAGTATCTATGAGGAGATGAATCTCAATTTTGTTCTACATAAAATTAATCTACGACTGCCAAGTTTGTATTCGTGTGCGTTGAAACATCCGCCATCTATGAGAATGAGAGATATTCATTTTGTTGTAGCCTACATAAAATTATTAACTATGAACTTCCGAGTTTAAATTCGTAAGCGTTGAAACATTCATCACTAATGGAAAATATAAGCATGTGCACTATCCTCTATTGGAAATAAGCCAATTACTACCAAGTTCACATCTTTTTATACTTGCTTCTTTAACGACACTGTATCAACTACTAGGTTATTTAGCGTCGATGGGACTAGTGATAGCGAGATGGTATTTGGCGAGATGAGGCCGAGGATTCGCCATAGATTACCTAATATTTGTCTTACGGTTATGGAAAACATCCTACCAAGTAATCAGCCCAAACGGGAACCGAACCCACGCCTGAGCGTAAGTCCGAATCGTCATGTTCGTATCTGTGTGCTTTAAAGTATCCAGCAAATATAGAGTAGGATGGAGATAAATCTCCGCTTTCTCCCGAGGAAAAGAACCCGAGAATGTTAGATTTCTAGCCATTTGCGTTGTAGCTGTGAGTTTCCTGTAACTTATTTCGTAAACAAGCTGTTTACATTTCCTGAGCACAATGGAAGACGAGACACGCGTAAGTCTTATCTCCAGTACTTCTAGAATTTTTATTACTGTACAGCTTACGTTTAACGAGAGAGATTGTACTTGTTTTTCTCCTAAGTCACTCGAGATATTATGCTTTCATACAAGTTGTAGGTACTTTAAATGTGATGTGAAATGGAAAGATTGATCGTTTCGAAGTAGGCCTACTTACTAGCTCTATTCTCAGGTAAATAGATGGCACAATCATCGTTAGTCGATTGTTAATTTCGCATCAGAAGAGCGTATACGAGAGGTCAGATAGTCACGTGATCGGTCGAAATCAATACAGCTTTAACACGTAGAATAAGTAGTAAAATTGGCTATTTTCATTAAAGTAGTAAATTTAACTAAATCTCTTTATAATGCTTATCTAATTGAATGTATTATTAAATTTATATTAATTAATACATTTTATTTCTTTCTGAGCACGGTGTGCGCAACTGTTAAGCCCAAGTTTCATCGTTACTGGTCAGGTATGATCATGCTTTCGTATCTCATATAATAAAATTATTTATAGTCAGTGTATTTATGGGTAGCCTAGATGTCGCACCGACTCTACATCAAGCGAATCTTGCCATGGGCTTAAAAAAAAAAAGAGGTAGAGG
Source organism: Periplaneta americana (assembly GCF_040183065.1). NCBI lineage: Eukaryota > Metazoa > Arthropoda > Insecta > Blattodea > Blattidae > Periplaneta > Periplaneta americana. The sequence goes on from NC_091117.1 coordinate 34,443,935, forward strand.
AGCTTATTGGGCAGGATATGGAACATCTCTAAACAATTAAGCACAAGTAGGCTTTTTGTAAATATGGAATTAAAAGAGGATTAAGCCGGTTTTAACCACACATTCTTCTCCAGCCTCAAATCCATACACTGTGTCTACTCCTGTTGATGAACTTCGTATTCCACAGATCTGTATGAGTTGTCATGTTCCGATTAGTAAGACAGAAGAACTTGAGGAGGAGGCTTCTTATGTAAATTTAAGTCTTCTAGAATCCAGTACCAATGCCATCTACCAATTTCTAGACAAACTACGAGGCACGCCTATCATGGAGGGTAATCGAGTTGGCGTCACACAAACACAAATAGTGCCCTATTTTTCGAGAGGAAAGATGGTGATGGGACGGGATTTGTGAAGTGTTCGTGGAATGGCGAGGAAAAATAGGAGAACGCCGAGAAAAACTCAATCAATCTTTGCTTTTTCCAACACATATCGTATTGCGTATAATGCTAATTCTAGGAAGCTCTCTCTCCAAACATTGATTAAGGATAAACCACGAAGGGAACTGAAAACATTCGATACATGTATATATAGGCCTATATAAAATGTGCTATTCGCTATCAGTAAACATTATATTTATATACTATGTTTCAATTTCATTTTGGACAATAAAATATACATATGCAGAGCCATTCCCTACCGCACTCTCTGCTGCACGATAATTATCAGTGAGTCCGTACACAACTTGCTACAGTACATTACGGGGCGCTCATATTCTGCGATTAAATAATAACATTTTCATACATATATTAGACCTATATTTAGTAAGCAACACAAAGCAATGACTATTTATTAAACGCTTACCTTATAATTATAATGTCTTATCTATCGAAACATTTTTGCCAACTATTAAAAAAAATTTCTCATTTCGCTCTCTTGTTCCATTTGTGAAGTGTCCAGTTGTTCCCTTTGTGAAGTGTACAGTTGTTCCCTTTGTGAAGTGTACAGTTGTTCCCTTTGTGAAGTGTACAGTTGTTCCCTTTGTGAAGTGTACAGTTGTTCCCTTTGTGAAGTGTACAGTTGTTCCCTTTGTGAAGTGTACAGTTGTTCCCTTTGTGAAGTGTACAGTTGTTCCCTTTGTGAAGTGTACAGTTGTCCCCTTTGTGAAGTGTACAGTTGTCCCCTTTGTGAAGTGTACAGTTGTTCCCTTTGTGAAGCGTACAGTTGTTCCCTTTGTGAAGTGTACAGTTGCTCCCTTTGTGAAGTGTACAGTTGTTCCCTTTGTGAAGCGTACAGTTGTCCCCTTTGTGAAGTGTACAGTTGTTCCCTTTGTGAAGTGTACAGTTGTTCCCTTTGTGAAGTGTACAGTTGTTCCCTTTGAAGTGTACAGTTGTTTCCTTTGTGAAGTGTACAGTTGTTCCCTTTGTGAAGTGTACAGTTGTTTCCTTTGTGAAGTGTACAGTTGTTCCCTTTGTGAAGTGTACAGTTGTTCCCTTTGTGAAGTGTACAGTTGTTTCCTTTGTGAAGTGTACAGTTGTTCCCTTTGTGAAGTGTACAGTTGTTTCCTTTGTGAAGTGTACAGTTGTTCCCTTTGTGAAGTGTACAGTTGTTCCCTTTGTGAAGTGTACAGTTGTTTCCTTTGTGAAGTGTACAGTTGTTTCCTTTGTAAAGTGTACAGTTGTTCCCTTTGTGAAGTGTACAGTTGTTCCCTTTGTGAAGTGTACAGTTGTTCCCTTTGTGAAGTGTACAGTTGTTTTCTTTGTGAAGTGTACAGTTATTTCCTTTGTGAAGTGTACAGTTGTTCCCTTTGTGAAGTGTACAGTTGTTTCCTTTGTGAAGTGTACAGTTGTTCCCTTTGTGAAGTGTACAGTTATTTCCTTTGTGAAGTGTACAGTTGTTCCCTTTGTGAAGTGTACAGTTATTTCCTTTGTGAAGTGTACAGTTGTTTCCTTTCTGAAGTGTACAGTTGTTCCCTTTGTGAAGTGTACAGTTGTCCCCTTTGTGAATGTACAGTTGTTTCCTTTGTGAAGTGCACAGTTGTTCCCTTTGTGAAGTGTACAGTTGTTTCCTTTGTGAAGTGTACAGTAGTTCCCTTTGTGAAGTGTACAGTTGTCCCCTTTGTGAAGTGCACAGTTGTTTCCTTTGTGAAGTGTACAGTTGTCCCCTTTGTGAAGTGTACAGTTGTTCCCTTTGTGAAGTGTACAGTTGTTTCCTTTGTGAAGTGTACAGTTGTTTCCTTTGTGAAGTGTACAGTTGTTTCCTTTGTGAAGTGTACAGTTGTTCCCTTTGTGAAGTGTACAGTTGTTTCCTTTGTGAAGTGTACAGTTGTTTCCTTTGTGAAGTGTACAGTTATTTCCTTTGTGAAGTGTACAGTTGTCCCCTTTGTGAAGTGTACAGTTGTTCCCTTTGTGAAGTGTACAGTTGTTCCCTTTGTGAAGTGTACAGTTGTCCCCTTTGTGAAGTGTACAGTTGTTCCCTTTGTGAAGTGTACAGTTGTTCCCTTTGTGAAGTGTACAGTTGTCCCCTTTGTGAAGTGTACAGTTGTTCCCTTTGTGAAGTGTACAGTTTTTTTCCTTTGTGAAGTGTACAGTTGTCCCCTTTGTGAAGTGTACAGTTGTTCCCTTTGTGAAGTGTACAGTTGTTCCCTTTGTGAAGTGTACAGTTGTTCCTTTTGTGAAGTGTACAGTTGTCCCCTTTGTGAAGTGTACAGTTGTTTCCTTTGTGAAGTGTACAGTTGTTTCCTTTGTGAAGTGTGCAGTTGTTCCCTTTGTGAAGTGTACAGTTGTTCCCTTTGTGAAGTGTACAGTTGTTTCCTTTGTGAAGTGTGCAGTTGTTTCCTTTGTGAAGTGTACAGTTGTTCCCTTTGTGAAGTGTACAGTTGTTCGCTTTGTGAAGTGTACAGTTGTTTCCTTTGTGAAGTGTACAGTTGTTTCCTTTGTGAAGTGTACAGTTGTTCCCTTTGTGAAGTGTACAGTTATTCCCTTTGTGAAGTGTACAGTTGTTCCCTTTGTGAAGTGTACAGTTGTTTTCTTTGTGGAGTGTACAGTTGTTCCCTTTGTGAAGTGTACAGTTGTTCCCTTTGTGAAGTGTACAGTTGTTTTCTTTGTGAAGTGTACAGTTATTTCCTTTGTGAAGTGTACAGTTGTTCCCTTTGTGAAGTGTACAGTTGTTTCCTTTGTGAAGTGTACAGTTGTTCCCTTTGTGAAGTGTACAGTTATTCCCTTTGTGAAGTGTACAGTTGTCCCCTTTGTGAAGTGTACAGTTGTTTTCTTTGTGAAGTGTACAGTTGTTCCCTTTGTGAAGTGTACAGTTGTTCCCTTTGTGAAGTGTACAGTTGTTTTCTTTGTGAAGTGTACAGTTATTTCCTTTGTGAAGTGTACAGTTGTTCCCTTTGTGAAGTGTACAGTTGTTTCCTTTGTGAAGTGTACAGTTGTTCCCTTTGTGAAGTGTACAGTTATTTCCTTTGTGAAGTGTACAGTTGTTCCCTTTGTGAAGTGTACAGTTGTTCCCCTTGTGAAATATACAGGTTCTACCAGAAGTTCTAGGACGACACCCCTTCAAAAATGATGTTTCATTCCTGTCCTTATATGCCTAATTACGTGAAATTCCCTGACGTTTATAAAGAAACCAAGTGCCTATGAAAAAATGAAGTTTTTTACTGCAAACCCAATCTTTCTATCTTTCACATTGTGGGATTATGAAGCAATTTTTGAAAACTTACTGAAAATTTTCATTTTTTTTTTTTTTTTTTTTTGTGGGCTAAAAATTAATTACTCCAGAATGAAATACTTAGGTCAATGAATTTTGGGCTAGAGTAAGAAATCTCTGAAAGGCTTCTTGCATAAATATTACTTTTTGTTTAAACAAATTGTGACACCTCGTTCACCCATTAAAATCCAGATTTCTCCTTCATTTTATTTAGGAAAAATGGCCATTTTCTAAAATTCTCTTGAATTTGAAATTCGCAGCAAATTGACTCAGGACCGCTTCTGCCATTTACATCATAACATTGTAACATATTGTAAAAAATTGCACAAAATTGTAAAAATTGTAGAAAATTACTAAATTATAAAACTATAAAATTTCGTAAAAATTGTAATTGTAACATTGTAAAATTTTGACATGTTCCACATCTTAAAGCTTCATTTCTCATGTAAGATCTATGGAATAAAATGAATGAATGAATGAATGAATGAATGAATGAATGAATGAATGAATGAATGAATGAATGAATGAATGAATGAATGAATGAATGAATGGAGTCGTTAATAGGCTACTGGTCAATCAGCTTATTCCCTCCATTTTAGTTAACAGTTGTGGAGTTTGCTACAAGCGTGAAAAGGTTAGATCTCTTCCTTGGAAAAAAAAGTGAAAATGGGTCGAAATTCCGGAGTGTGGATGTGAAGTGGCAGATTAATGTAATATGGGAGAATGACTAGAGATAATATCTAACTCCATTCCAAAATTCATTGATCTAAATAAATCCATTCTGGAGTAATTAATTTTTCTCCCACAAAAAAATGTAATTTTTCAGTAAGTTTTCACAACAGAAAAAATATTATAAAATCCACAGCTTGAAAGATAGAGATTGGGTTTGCAGTAAAAAAAAACTTCATTCTTCACATGCATTTGGTCCCTTTATAAACATCAGGGGATTTCACCTTAAGTATAAAGACAGCAGTGCAACAACTCTTTCGAGGGGATGTTCTTAAATTTCTGTCTAGCCTGTAAGTTATTCCGCCACTGATCAAGTTTCTTAATTTCCACTAGGATATGAAGATTTGTGTTATATGCCGCATTTTTAAAAGCACTCAAGATATAATTAGCAGTGGCGTAGCGTCAATGTAAGCTAAGAAGCTCAGCTTCCCCAGTTAATAATAATTTCATAAAAAACCTGCAGTCTATGGACAAAATTATTTATTAATTTTAATAGAATTTATATGTACGCGTTAAATATTGTGATGCGGCAGCTCCGGATGATTTGTGATGCAGCAGTAAACAAGAAGCCTGCACACACCAGCTTCCAAGCAGACTGGTTTCTTCTTCTTCTTCTTCTTCTGTGTAACCCACTCCGCAGATTTTCCATCCCTTTCTAACCTTTTGATTTTGCTGAAGGGGAATCCGAGTTGGTTTCAGGTTTTAATGTTGAGTACAGAAGAGGTGGATTTGCATTAATTTTTCTAAACTATCCTGGTCGCAAGGCTCGAAAGAAGCTAGCTTTAACATTGAAAAGAAGTAGTTTCCGAGTTATCCCTTTTCGTCAGTTGTGTTCAGTTGAAGTGTTAGTGTGCATTGTGGCTGATATAATAAATAATGAGTGAAATAACAGTTCCTGACACCAATTTACTTGAATTTTTTTAAGACAATTCTATTATCAAGACTGACTTACGAACAAAAGTGTGATCTAAAAAACAAATGACCGACTCCCTTGCTGTCAATGAAGGACACAACCAAAAGACAGATGCATACTTACGTAATGATACTAATACTGTATCAATTGACAATTAATATTGTGATTACTCTAACTATGACAGGGAGTGAGGGAATGTTATACGTATACGTGTCTATTTGTTAGAGATATGTGTAAACCGTGAAATCATATTTTACTACGTACCATTTGAGGTCATGCCTTATTGGTGTTACGAGGTTCCAACCTATCTTCGACTGCTGACTTGACATTGACTACTATTTATTTTAAGACTATATTTTTGTAATACGTTTTCTCATATTGCATGAAAAACAACCTGAATTAGCTTCCCCTGCTCAAAATTTCATGCTACGCCACTGATAATTAGCTAGGGTTATACTGATGATTCCTTCCTCGAATATGCACCGTAATTCCTCCATGGAATTTCTAGCAGTGTGTGCTGTGACACAATTCCATTGAAAAGGAGAAAAAGATGCTTTTAGGTTCTCTTTCTCGGAGCTGCTCGATAAAAGATCTTAGAGTCTGTGTTACATATCGCTGGTCATTGTTTGCTGATAAAATACTGCCTTGTTATTCTTTCGTACTAAGCGAACATCACACAAGACAGAACTGCAGAGGGTAATGGAGAATTTCTTATGCAGACGCCAAAAATATTTGGCCAGCAATTTCAGCATTCCAAGCGAAACAAAATCATAGCTCTGTGTGCTGATTATATCTAATATTCAAAACTGTAGACCAGCTTTTATCACCGCCGAGTGGTCCCGTAAAACGGTAATTGTATACGGACTGACAGACAACCTCATCGTAATTCTTTTGTTACTATTTTAGCATGTAATCCTTGATAATATAGAAAATATAGAGGATAAAAAGTAAAAACATAAGAGAGAAAGGAGATGGCTTAGAATAAAATGGAGAAGAGATCTGGAAAGACAAAACATGCATTGGCCTAAGAGGAAGTAAAGAAGGTAACAATAAGAGAAAAATTTTGCAGCACAAGAGGTGAAACAATAATAATAATAATAATAATAATATTGACATAAATCTAAGCAGGAATGGTAAGCTTATAGGAAATGAAATATTCAGAATGAGGTTTTGGCGTGGGTTGAGGGAGAGTGGCGAAAAACGAAAAAAAAAAAAAAAAATGCTTAAAGTTAAATTACACATATACACACACACTGTGTCCCATACCTTTAGGTCACGGCTGTAACTAGCGCATTTCAGTGCATATATAAATAAGTATACATTTTCGTTACAGGATTGACCAAAGCCTTTCGTTTGAAGTAGTTGACAATTATACGGAGTGTTCCAGAAAATCGTAGTAATACAAAAATTATATATTTTTAAATAAATTTGTGGCACTCTTCATACTGATTCATGAAGTACCATGGCTTTGTATTCAGATCATTAGCTAAAGAAAAACAATTTGCTTTATTTATTTTATTTTATTTATTTTTAGCTAGTAAGCAAAGTGAGTACAATTCAAAAGTATAGGCTACAACAAAAATGAATATGTATGATAAGAACTTTCTTGTGTTAAATATTAACGTACTTTGTTAACATGTTTCGACCTATTTTCGGTCATCTTCGGAACTGGTAGTTGTTGGTCTTGACGCCTCTTGTTTCCTGTTTGGGTGCGTTCGTAGTGTAGAGTCAAAGAGTGTATGTGTTTTGAAATTGAGTTGTGTGTTGAGAATATCGTTGGGGTGTGTTTTCGTGTGTCTGTATATTTCATATTGTTCTAGTGTGTTGAGTTTCTGGCTTTTTGGTTGGATGTGCAGTATTTCCATGTCTGTGTTGATGTCTCTGTAGGTGTGGTTGGCATTTGTGATGTGTTCTGCATATGTGGAGGTGTTTTGTAATTTTTTTATGGCTGTTATGTGTTCTTTGTAACGTGTTTGAAATGATCTGCCTCTCTGTCCTATGTAGAAGTTGTTGCAGGTATTACATTTGAGTTTGTATACGCCTGTGTGGTTGTATTTGTTTGTTTGTGTTGTTTATGTGCTGAGATGTTTTTGTAGAGTGTCATTTGTTCTGTATGCGATGTTGTAGTTTAATTTCTTGAATGAGGTTGCAATTTTATGTGAACGACCAGTTCCGAAGATGACTGAGAATAGGTCGAAACATGTTAACAAGGTACGTTAATATTTAACGCAAGAAAGTTCTTACCACGACCAGTTCCGAAGATGACCGAAAATAGGTCGAAATATGTTAACAAGGTACGTTAATGGATAATGGATAACGTACGTTAAACCAAAGGTCCCGGGTTCGATACCCGGCTCCGGAACAATTTTTCCCTCGAAATTATCCAAATCAACTTTACAGGGAGTTATACCTGAAAATCTTGATTTGCAAGGTACGTTAATATTTAACACAAGAAAGTTCTTATCATACATATTCCGAAGTGACACAGTGTTAAAAGTTGTGTAATCAAGATGTATGTGTAAAAATGAATAGTCTATTTCGTTTAAGATTTTAAATACGATGAAAGAAATTTCATTAGTTCTTATAAGAATGAAACATTTACATTTGCACACATAAAATTTAATATAAATTCGGAATACTGGGTTCCCACAAATTATTTTTCACGTTTCCATCATATGTAACTTACGTCTAATGAAAGTCATATACATAAACACCGATAGAAAGAAAAACTCTCTGTGAAGAACGTCTAAGTCCACACCTGTGGAGTAACGGTTAGCGCGTCTGGCCGCGAAAGCAGGTGGCCCGGGTTCGATTCCCGGTCGGGGCAAGTTACCTGGTTGAGGTTTTTTCCGGGGTTTTCCCTCGACCCAACATGAGCAAATGCTGGGTAACTTTCGGTGCGGGACCCCGGACTCATTTCATCGGCATTATTACCTTCATATCATTCAGACGCTAAATAACCTAAGATGTTGATAAAGCGTCGTAAAATAACCTATTAAAATAAAAAAAAGAACGTCTAATGCTGCGGAGGCGGCCCTGAAGCCACACAAACAAAGAAACCATATTTTTCGAAACGGAGATGATAATGCATCGGGAATTGTGGATAACGTAGTGGAATGATAAGGAGAAAACGGGAGATAACGAGAAATAGAGAAATACTCTCACAACCTAGGCTCTGTCCACCACAAATACAACTCCGCCACTGGAGGAATTTGAATTCTGTCAATGAGTTATCAAAAAGACTTCCCCATGACGTACTGTAACAATGAAGAAAATTAATGCAGTAATTTAGACAAGAAGTTTCGGAGAGAAAAACCTTCCTGCTGTTACCGGGGTTTATTATAAATTCTATTTCTACATACATTTTCTTTTGCTAAACATGTTATATCTTGTATAATGAGAAATGTAAAGGAGGAAGAGAAAGTAAGAAAAGTATAGGGCCAAGAAACGACTAATTATAGACAAAGCACATTTTTGCAAAGAAAACTGATAGTTTTAGTATTCATCCCTGCACGGCGGAGGGAAGTTTGCAGAAGTTTCGTCGAGGGGAGTTAAAGTTGTAAGAAGGAAAACTTGAGTCAACTTCAAACAACTCATCGTGCATTCACTAACTTCCGGAATTGATCTTCGAAGTAAATTGAACTGCAATAAGAAAAAGAGGCGTAGCTGGCTGATTACATCAAATGTGATTGGAGGATGACGAAGGCAGTGGAAACGAAGTAATGTATTGGATTGAGTCTGGACGGCTCAGATCGAAAACCAGACTACTGATGAACTATCCCAGATTGCATGCGATACGAGATAGAATTTCGGCAGAAATGTCTACTGGCTTCAAAGAAGAGAATGATTCATTGCAAACAATGTTAACGAAGTAAGCAGATAACATTACCGTGACTGAAAACAAGGAAACTTAACAGTGTAGGCCTACCTGTGTATAAAAGCCTAAATTATTTATTTAAAAGAATTACTTCATGTTCTTCCCTCCTCGTCCAGTTAATTTTATTCTTCCAACCCCTACCCCTATCCCTTTGATAGACCACCAACAACACTACCATCACCACAACTGTCCAACCAAATGCTATTTCTCAACTCCGTTACGGATACTGATTTTCTTGCACGGTAAGTAACTCCACATGTCTTTTGCAGCAGTCACTTATAATCTTTGGATGCAATAAATGATGGATTTTTTTTTATTTGAGTTAATACTTAACTTGAACACATATAAGTTACTTTGGGACTCAGCTCACCGGCCCTGGCCGGAAGAGAACATCACTATTGTTTAAACCAGTGATGTCAAAGCAAGCGCATTTTTCTGACCTTGACATCGCGCGCGGGCATCAAGCACTAAGTATGGAAAGAACAAGGGTTGTGTATGTGAATAAGCAGCCTGTTGGATTAAGAAAACAGTTGTGCACAAACTTCAAACGGAACGTGAAATTTTATGACGTTATTTTTATATGGCTTCTTTCTGTTTGATATTATCTATATTGTCTGTAAAACAGAAGTACTAATACCAATTTCTTAATATTGCAGTTGTGTTTTAAACGTTAATAACATAACAAAGAGTTAAGAAAGAATATTCACATAAATTCCATAGTAGTACAACTATACTGTATTAAATGGATGAATCACATCATTCATAAAGAAAGTGATATCCCAAAAAAAGAAAAAAGAGATTGAGTATGGCATGATACGTTGGAATTGATATTGTTGGTACCTTTAGCCTTATAAATTAATCAATAAACTAATCAAAACAATATTACAGTACAAAGCAAAGTTACCTAGGTGCTGTATGGTATATGTTTTAAGTGTAACTAATATTCCATAACAAAACTCTTACCGCATTATGCTTTTAAGGTGATATTGGTTAGCAACTTCCTATCATCAGAATATAAAATTATTTTCTCGAAAAGTGCTGAAGCTATAGAGCTGACATTTTTACAACACATAGACACGTATCTTTTGCTTATGATGTAACAGTAGTTGCTTTGTTAATTCATTTCCTTACAAACAATTTTCATGCGAATATTTTCAAAATTTGCAATACACTATCTTCACGTATTTACGGTATAATAGATTTACGAAAACATTCTGTAAGGCTACTAAATAGATAGGCCTATATCTGAAAATTTCACTTTTCTATAAAAAAAGTTGAGAAAATATTTCTTTTGAATAAAAAAAATCAAACCTGTGAAAAATGAGCATTAAAATTAAAACTTACATTCTTATAATGCACTTAAACTTCTCAGAGAAATCTAAAAATTAACATGGCTACAGTTTTAGTAAGTTCTCATCCCTTTATCTATTGAATCAGTGCTGGTCATCCCTGAATATAGCTCGACCAAGCAGCATATACTACGTCTCTCGTCTGTCTCTTTCCTTTCCGCTGTAAAGCGCTCAGGCTCTCCTGAGCTCTAAAGCGCGCGCTTGCTCCTATGGGCATCAATTGACATGACTGGTTTAAACTATTTCAAGGAGTGTTTTTGCGGACCTCTGGAAAAACATCTAAGTAAGAGACTAATGAAGCGTTTTGTGTGGAGTGTGCCATTGTATGATGCAGAAGCCTGGACATTACGATGAAGTGAAGAGAAGTGAATAGAAGCATTTGAAATATGGACATGGAGAGGAAAGGAGAGTGTGAAATGGACAGACAGAATAAGAAATGAAGCTGTGTTGGAAAGAGTGGGTGAAGAAAGAATGATGTTGAAACTGATCAGGAAGAGAAAAAGGAATTGGCTGGGTCACTGGCTGAGAAGAAACTGTCTACTGAATGGTGAACGGGAGAAGAGATGGGAGCAGAAAAAGATATAAGATAATAGACTACATTAAGATATCTTCTTCTTCTTCTTCTTAAGTGGCACTACAGTCCTATGTGGACCTTCGCCTCCTCCACTGATCTCCTCCAGTCATCTCCATCCTTATATCTTGTTTTCCATCTTGTGATTTTACATTTCCTTATATGTTTATGTCATAATACACGTCATCATTCCACCATCTCGCTTTAGGTCTTCCTCTCTGTCTTCCTCTGAGGTTGATTAACAAAAACTTGATGGGGTTCCCTGTTTTCCTCCATTCTATTCACATGTCCTATTCATTTTAACCTCAAAATTGTTATAAATACGACCAAATCCAAATCCTTATACAGCTGCTTTATTTCATTGTTGGTCCTTATTCTGCACTCATCATTAAAGTTGACTGATCCCATTATTTTCCTCAAAATTTTCCGTTCAAAAACGGCCAGTCGTTTATTGATGTCTGCATTTACGGTCCAGGTCTCTCTGCTTCATAGGTTACTACAGAACTTATAAGAGAACTGGACATGGACATGGCAAGTTTTGTAGCTATTTCGAAAGGTTCAAGATAGAAACAGAAGGTGGAAATATTTGTGCATGTGATGACTCCCTACAAACAGTCCAACATTTGTTATTTGAGTGTCACAAATTTGAGCTGCAAGGTCTTGAACTAGTTTGTCGATTAGACAGGTGCGACACCAAGTACTCTCCACCGAAATAAATGCTGTTATCAAGATTTTATGAGATATATAAATTACGTTCACAAAAGTTGTAATCTGAACACATGATAAAATTTGTATATATCCACTGAATTATTATTTTTCTATTGTTCTTATATATTTTTCTATAAATATTTAAATTAACAGTTGATAGAAATAAATTAGGATAATAATTTAAAATAGATTCACGATAAATGTGTTGTATAAAATTTAGAAACTGCTTGTAACAACATTGTAGGAAAACTGTGTAACGTCTTCAGAGATTTCAACCCACAGAAATTTAAACTACATTCTAGTGAATATTAGGATTAGTTATTTGCTTAGGTTATAATATAGTATACATTTCATGAAAAGTGTTAATTGAAGTGTAAGATTGTATTTTAGTATTTAATTTCATCTCATTGCATTTCATTCATTCATGTGTATAAATGATAAAACTTTGTACAGATTTGCTGAATTTATAGTTTTGTAAAATTGTATTAATTTCATAATTGAAATGTAAGATTAATTCAATAGGAGACTTCATTAATCAGTATTATATTATTATTATTATTATTATTATTATTATTACTATTATTATGTAATAACCCTAACATACCTATCTCAGGTAAAATATGGTTCTCTGTAAAATTGGAGTATAGGCCTAATAATAATAATAATAATAATAATAATAATAATAATAATAATATAAAAGAACGCTTAGATATATGGAGCATATATATGTAAACTATGAGGAAGGCAGAAAATAGGAAAGATCGCAGATCGCTGGACTTGCAGTGAAAGACCTGCCCTTGGGCAGAAAACTAAGAATAGAGATAACGGATGAAATTAGGGATATGTTGACAGTGTTGCTGGAATGACAAAGAGAAACGAGAGTACTCCGAGAAAACCCTTACGACGTTTGCTTTGTCCACCACAAATTTCATTCTGATCTAGATAGGTATCGAACCCGGGCCGCTCGAATGGAAGACCAGGGCACTACTGCTAAAGCCACAAACAGTGTTGCCAATACCTAGTGGAAAAAAGTGGCTACAACTGATCCCGAAAATGGCCAAAAGTGGCTAAAGTTTAAATCGCTAAAAACGATAGGCCTAAGTATGTCAAGTACAAACACATTAAAAAAGTGTACGTATTATATCGTAATAATAAGCTGAGAGAGAAGGAATTAGAGAAATAGGCAACTGTTAATTATAGCTCACATAATAGAAATACACATCATCATCATCATCATCATCATCAACATCAATTCCCCCCAATTCTCCCATTCTTTTCGATACTTTTGAGTATATTTAAGTTTCGGCATGATTAATAATATATTTTATTACTCTCGTGATATTTAATTAAAACACAATCACTAATTTCAAACACATCACAGCACGATACTTGACCTAAACTACCACATAGCAACTACTATTTTAAGATTGAATGCAATGCAGTCTAGAGACACACATCACAACATAAATGCAGCCTTGAATGGTGTGAAATAAATCATCACGTGCTCAGTGGAAAGAGAAAGGAAAAAATTCATCATTTAACCGAGGGAAGTACCGAATACCGATGAGGCAATGCGTACCGGTACCCTAATTGTATGCTGTTGTGCAATTTTGTATAACGGTAGTGACCGTTGAAAAATCCGAAGTCGAGAAATTAGATCCACGTATGCACGTAGACTATAAGTAATAAAAATTAGAATGTATCTAAAAAAAATTTCAAAATGGCCAAAAACAGCTAAATGGAGCACAGAAAGTAGCTAAAATGCCACAGGTGGCATTTTGAAAAATTTGTTGCTAGATCAGTATTCGAAATGGCTAGATTTAGCCACAGATTTAGCCACAAAGTGGCCACAAACGAGGCGACGCGAGGAAGAAGATGACGATAAAGATGATCTAGTTTTATAACAGCAACAACAACAACAATAATAATAATAATAATAATAATAATAATTTATTTTAGCTGGCAGAGTTAAGGCCGTAAGGCCTTCTCTTCCACTCAACCAGCAAAAAGTGTATATACATATGCATGAACTTACAAAGAATTCAACAATTTGATTTAGATGAGAGTTACATGTATACAAGAGTTATTTACGGATTAAACAACAAAATACTATGAACTATTAATTAAACACTGAAATTAACTGTGTAGCAGAATTAAACTAAAATACATAGAATGTTAATATATTTCAAATAATATTAGATAATAGAAAGAGATTATTATGAGACAATTTTGAAAATACAGCACAATCAGGATGATGTCCAAAGAAAAAAGTAACAATGTAGTCAGTGATAGTTTAAATCAGTATGATTGGAGTGAAATGGTAATAAGGTTATCTTTTAAGCTGTTCTTAAAGGTGTTTGTTGTCTTGCAGCCCCTAAGACTTTGTGACAAGGAATTCCATTGACGCGAGGTGGATATTGTAAAAGATGATGAATAACAATATGTTCTATGAAGAGGTATACTTAGCGTGCCACAAATAAGTGATCTGGTATTTATGTCGTGGTTAGAGTATAGATAAGAGAAACGAGACGAAAAGTATTTTAGTGTTAAGGTGTGCAGAATTCGAAAGAGTAAAGACAAAGAGTGTAAAATTCTGCGTTCTTTAAGTCGGAGCCACGAAAGACTTGCGAAGGACGGTGATGTGTGATCATATCGTGGGATGTTGCACACGTATCTGACGCACATATTCTGAGCTCGCTGTAACTTGACTGACAGTTCAGAACTTAGGTCACTTAACAAAACGTCACAATAATTGAAGTGCCGCATTACTAGGGTTTTTACTAGGGTAAGTTTTAGTTGCTGGGGCAAGAAGTTTCTCAAGCGACTCAAACAGTGAATGGAGGAACAGATTTTTTTTTTATCGTTTCTTTAACTTGAAAATTCCAACTTAGATTATTATCAAAAAAGAAGCCAAGATTTTTTACGACAGATGAATAAGGGATTAGCGTGTTGTTTATGAGATTGCGTCATGCATGGACAGTAGAATATCGATTATTTCCGACGCCATCTGACCGCAGTGATACTTGCTGAAGCAGGAGTTGTGCAGAAGGATCCTGAAGGACGATGTGCGCCTCCAAGCAGCAAGCAACGCCCGAGTGAGAGAACGAGAGCATCGGGATCTGTGAACCACGACTGACGACGTTACGGTCCGAACAGGAACAGCAGGCGGCAGGGCTCCACCCACTCTCAACACGGAGAAAGTCGTGGTCTCGTCTCCTACTGCAGGGAAACTCGGAAGTGATCTGCTACAAACATCTTACTCTCCTCTTATGACACATCAACATGGTCTACGTCATAATCTGTCAATGATCTCTAGTCCATACTCCTGTTTTCATGTCTATATATATTTCCAATCCAATTCACTGCGGGCTAAAGCAGGGAGATGCAATATCACCTTTACTTTTTAACTTCGCTCTAGAGTATGCCATTAGGAAAGTCCAGGATAACAGAACGGGTTACATCAGCTTCTTGTCTATGCGGATGACGTGAATATGTTAGGAGAAAATCCACAAACGATTAGGGAAAACGCGGAAATTCTACTTGAAGCAAGTAAAACGGTAGGGTTGGAAGTAAATCCCGAAAAGACTAAGTATATAATTATGTCTCGTGACCAGAATAGTGTACGAAATGAAACTATAAAAACTGGAGATTTATCCTTCCAAGAGGTGGAAAAATTCAACAACAGTATCTTGGAGCAACAGTAACAAATATAGTATAAATGACACTAGGGAGGAAATTAAACGCAGAATAAATATGGGAAATGCCTGTTATTATTCGGTTGAGAAGCTTTTATCATCTAGTCTGCTGTCAAAAAATCTGAAAGTTAGAATTTATAAAACAGTTATATTACCGGTTGTTCTGTATGGTTGTGAAACTTAGATTCTCACTTTGAGAGAGAAACAGAGATTAAGGGTCTTTGAGAATAACGAAAATATTTGGGGCTAAGAGGGATGAAGTTACATGAGAATGGAGAAAGTTACACAACGCAGAGCTGCACGCATTGTATTCTTCACCTGACATAATTAGAAACATTAAATCCAGACGTTTGAGATGGGCAGGGCATGTAGCACGTATGGGCGAATCCAGAAATGCATATAGAGTGTTAGTTGGGAGGCCGTAGAGAAAAAGACCTTTGGGGAGGCCGAGACATAGATGGGAGGATAATATTAAAATGGATTTGAGGGAGGTGGGATATGATGGTAGAGACTGGATTGATCTTGCTCAGGATAGGGACCAATGGCGGGCTTATGTGAGGGCGGCAATGAACCTCCGGGTTCTTTAAAAGTCAGTAAGTAAGTAAGTATATTTTTCTGTCTAATTTTACAATTTTGATTTGACTAAAGGCATCTTCTGGTTGCGAGAATAATAATAATAATAATAATAATAATAATAATAATAATAATAATAATATACTACGGTAGGAAAAAATCCACAAACTATTAGGGAAAACTCGGGAATTTTACTTGAAGCAAGTACAGTAAGCATATATGTTTGGAAGTAAATCCAGAAAAGACTAAGCATATGATTAGGCCCTATATCTCGTGACCAGAATATAGTACGAAATGGAAATACACGAAAATTGGAAATTTATGTAATTTTTAGTTAAAAATTGAAAAATAGAATCTGTACAAAGCAATTAACAACACATTTTAAGCTTCAGAACACTAGCCAATTAAAGAAATGACACTTCTGAATAGTTCATTCTCTATTTGTAATTTTTTTTTACTCGTAAAACTAAATAAAAATATATTTTACTAACAACTTCAAATTAATGCAACTCTGAAAATATTGATATTAGGACATATGTTTATACGACATTTTTTGCTCAGAATGACTTCGAAAATAAGCTCCGTAAGTGACGGTAAATCTTCATGAATCAACCTGTAATAGTAGGCCTACAGTTACAAATTGTATGTATTGTAATAATAACAATAATAATAATAATAATAATATCATCATTATTACTATTATTTTTATAAAAACTGTTACAAAGTACCTTCTAGAGACGATAACACAATGTATTCTGACCAACGTAACATTTAGATTTGTCCTTCAGAAGAACATTTAATTTTTTCCTCGCTCGACCTGTGTTGGTCCATCTACCTGACATGATGTGTGTGAGGGGAGTGATTATCTTGCCAGTTGCTTAGTAAACGAAACACTGTATTATTCTGTGTGTACTTAACTTCAGAGTAAATGTACCTCAACTTCGAAGTCTAATCATAACACATCGTTCTGCTTGACGTCTTAGGGAATCTCGCAACCTTTCAAACATACCTGATTGGTCTCTGATGTGCCGGCAGGTGTTGAAGACACGCTTCTGTAGTGTTTCGACGTCTTCAATGGGTGTTGCATACTCTAAGGTCGTAAGTATCCCCATAACCAAAATTCCAAGGGATTAAGATCTGGGGAACGAGCAGGCCATGGTACAGGACCTCCCCGACCAATCCACCGAAGATTAAATACCCGTGTTAGGCATCATCTGACTCTGTTATGGAAATCGGGGTGGTGCTCCACCATGCACAAACTACATTTTTTGTAGTCTATGATGGTAAGGCACTTCCTCCAGCAAGACGGGCAATTGGTTTGCTAAGAAACGCCGATACTGAGAACTAGTTAATCTACGGGGTAGAATGTGTGGTGCTATTTACCTGTCACCAAAACATGAACTTTAATGTACGTTTTTGTTTAAAAAACATCTATTAATTTTCGGACTCAGGTTTATTGCATTTCTTTCTTGCCACTCCGCAAAATATATGATCTTTTTTAACACCTTAAATTGTAGTAGACGTAATCTATTTGGTGTTTAACTGCACTGTACAGCGAGATCGTCCATTTCCTGCCAGGTGTGCCGCGACCACAAGAAGGCTGGAGCCCTCTGGTTCTGGCTTAACAGACGAGAAGCTGTTTTATTCAGCGTTATAATGAAGGCAGTAGAGAATTTGTCAACGCCCAGAGAAGATTTAAAACTAAATTATTTGAGGTGTGGGCCCTGTAATCTGTCTTCATTCCGGAAGCTATTTAGCGACTGGTGATCAAAAATGGCGGTCGTATTTGGATTTTATATTCGTACTTTTTGGACAGCCAATGCGAAAAGTAGGCCCTTTTTTACAGTACAAGAACGTGTTAAAAATGAACTATTATGTGGAAGCGCGTTAAAAGTAGTCTAACTACTTACATACTAAGAAATAGCCCCGGCGTAGCTCAGGCGGTAGCGCGTTTGCCTGCCGATCTGAAGTTGCGCTCGGGCGTGGGTTCGATTCCCGCTTGGGTTGATTACCTCGGTTGGGTTTTTTCCGAGGTTTTCCCCAACCATAAGGTGAATGTCAGGTAATCTGTGGAGAATCCTCGGCCTCATCTCGCCAAATATCTCGCTATTAAAAAATTCCATCGACGCTCAAAAATCTAGTACTTGATATAACGTCGTTAAATAACCAAGCAAAAAAATAGTATTTAATGTTACATATAATAGAAAATAAATACATAATTATTATGGATGTAGCGCACACCCGTTTGATCCAGATTGTGTTCGGGGGCGGTGCCTATAAATAACTATTTTGTACTAAATGGAACATAACAAAGATTCAATAAAATTACAAAACCAATACAATTTTTACAAAATAGGGATAATTACGAAGATAAAAGTAGAGAATCAAGTCAAGAACAGAATATAAGTTGGAATAAATAAGTTTACTAATATATTATTCATTTCTTATTTATTATTACTGAATCTCTTACAGCAAAAGCGACGCAAGTCAATTCCCATTACCCATCCCTACATTTTATAGGTTTACCCAGGGTTAGACAAAACCCAATAATCGGGGTGATTTATAGCCGGATGTCAAATAGAGGTGAATCAATGAATTGTATGGCCGCTACCGGGGTCAGAAGTAACCGTTGAAACGAGAGGACATTTACACAAGCTTTATGGAAAATTAAATCCGTTTCAGAAAAAAAATCATACTTCACTAAGATGAACGCTGAGTGGAGGTGGCCTTTCGCCAGGTCTTACTATAATATAATCTATAAGGTGAGTAAAAATCATGAGAGCACTGTACTTTCCTATTTTTAATTTTGTGATTAAATTCTGTACAGAAAAGTTACAGGGGATCAAAAAGGAAATATTTTAAACGTGTTTTTGAAAACAGAGTTTTTAATTTATAAAGAATGTGTTAAGAAGTCTGTTGAAATCATATTACCTACTCATTCTTTTCCAGTTCTGATTTTTTCGGGTTTAAAAACGTACAAAATACAAACACATTTTTTGTAAACTAGAACAAGACATAAACTGGATAAGCACTATTGAAAATTAACTATAATATCAATGCAGAGCATAGAATTTAAAGAAATAAAAACCATTCAACACAAATTAACACTTCTAATTGCGTCATGTGTTGATATCAGTTCACAAAAGTGTTCAAAAGCTCCCATTTATTGCCAAATAATGCATAAAACTCTTTTGGGAACTGCTTAATGTTTTCAGGAACACTGTTCGTTTGATCTGTTGTACTTAATCCCTAATTATTTGTTTTCTCTCTTCCAGGTCACATGGTCTGTCCTGGTAGACCCGACACATTTCAAATACTTCCACAATAAAAAATCTAATGGGCTGAGATCAGGAAATCTTGCGGACCATTCAACAACCATTGTTATTAAACTTTTAATTACCTATTGTCTATGATTATTTAATTCATGACGCCCTTATTTTAAATAGTGCTAATTGATTTACTGAAGCATTTCTCTTCGTTATGTACATATACATTGGTATCATAACTGTTGGAAAAATCCATGACCCCATCGGAAATGGAACCCTCGACCCTCGGCTTTTCAGCGTAGCGCTTTAAATACACATGCCCTCGCTACGGCATGAGGGCGCCTAAGTTGCGTATAAAATTAGCCGTGCTGCGCGGCCTCTCTCAGTAATATCTCGGCATCGAATTCAGCTACAGACCACTTGGTAATGATTACACTGTTCATTCTTGCTTGAAATAATTCCTTAATTATTATGGATATATTAATTTGTCCTTCAGAATGATCTCTGTAATGTTGACAATTAATATTTTTCTCCTCAAATATTAATAATTCCTTAAATGAAAGTACAGAGGAGTAAGGTCCGGAGAGCGTGGTGGCCATGGTTTCCATCCGAACTTTTCAATCCTTTTGTGAAAATTAGCCATTTAGGAATTTTCTAACTCTGCCACCTTGCTCAAAGACTACAATGGGTTTAGGAATCTGAGGTACTGCATATACTTTCAACTTACCGATGTGAGGTTATAGTGGATTTCGCAAATAAGGGACAAAATTTTATAAGAGCACACCACACATTAAATTTTGGGCTATAGTGCTCATATTCAACAATAACATATTATAGATTTCCATAAGCTCAAAACCTCAGGTTGTTGACGACAACAATAACAATCGCTCGGTGGGTAGTCATGGCAGCTATGTTAGGGCAAAATCTTTGAAAATTATTATTTCATTTAGTGGCTGTTTCATAATATGTTAGTTGTGTTTCATTGCAAATGCAATTGTATAATCGTTTTAAAAAGAACAGAGTTTGCATTGAACTAAAACTATGCAGTCTACAATCACGTGTCATTTAGTGTCATAGCAACGCCTTGTGAATTGCGACAATAGTGCGTATTGGTACATGGATATTTCGACAACTGATATGAGTGAAATGTTTCTAGCTATAACCACATTTGCCAGAGATGTCTGGGCACGCCCGTGACCGTCTCCGGTCTTGTACCAATTTCTGTTATATCTGATAGGACGATAGTGGCAGCAAGAATTTCGTCAAACGACTTTTCACGGTAACAGACACTGGATAAGAAAGCTTATTATCTGTCACCGTTGTGAAACAAGCGCTTGTAGTTGCTCTGTCAAGCATGACGAATAGCAGGGCGGCGTGGATATTTTGCTTCCATTCAATTCGGGAACATTAAAACGAGAAACATTGTAGTCTACATGCTTGTGGTAAGTCATCAAGAGCTCCGACACCAGATGAAGAGAAATGAAAATGCGGGCGGAAAGGAAGGTACAAGAAGACGGAGGAGGCAAGGAAACAGAAGGACGAAAAAGAGTGAGAGAAGAAGGAATTGAGAAAGAGAAGGGGCAAAAAAAACTGAGACGGAGAAGAATGCGAAGATAGTAGGAGGAGGACCAGAAAAAGTACAACGAGAATGAGAAGTAGAAGGGAGATGATAACAAGAGAATGAAAAGAGAAAATGAAGAGTTAGTAGCAAGGGGAAGAGAAACAGGGAGCAGAAAGAGGAAAAACATAAGAGGACTGAAGAAGATAGTAGATTAAGAATTGATGGAAGAGGGGGAGAGAATAATGTACATAAATAAAGAGTGAAAAAGTATGAAAACAGAATAGAAGAGGATAAAAAGAGAACGGAATAGGGATGATAAAGAGTACAGAATGGGGATGAGAAAAGAGTACAAGGGAATGAAAACAGATAGGAGAGAATGAAAAGAGATTAGAATGGAATGAAAAGAAATTAGAAGGGAACGAAAATAGATTAGAAGGGAACGAAAAGAGATTAGAAGGGAACGAAAAGAGATTAGAAGGAACGAAAATAGATTAGAAGGGAACGAAAATAGATTAGAAGGGAACGAAAGAAGATTAGAAGGGGATGAAAGGAGATTAGAAGGGAACGGAAGAAGATTAGAAGGGGATGAAAGGAGATTAGAAGAGAACGAAAAGAGATTAGAAGGGGATGAAAAGAGATTACAAGGGAACGAAAAGAGATTAGAAGGGGATGAAAGGAGATTAGAAGGGAACGAAAAGAGATTTGAAGGAGACGAAAGGAGATTAGAAGGTAACGAAAAGAGATTACAAGGAGATGAAAGGAGATTAGAAGGAGATGACAGGAGATTAGAAGGGAACGAAAAGAGATTAGAAGGAGATGAAAGGAGATTAGAAGGGAACGAAAAGAGATTAGAAGGAGATGAAAGGAGATTAGAAGGGGATGAAAAGAGATTAGAAGGGGATGAAGGAGATTAGAAGGAAACTAAAAGAGATTAGAATGGGATGAAAGGAGATTAGAAGAGAACGAAAAGAGATTAGAGGGAGATGAAAGGAGATTGGAAGGGAACGAAAAGAGATTAGGAGATGAAAGGAGATTAGAATGAGATGACAGGAGATTAGAAGGGAACGAAAAGAGATTAGAAGGAGATGAAATGAGATTAGAAGGGAACTAAAAGAGATTAGAAGAGATGAAAGGAGATTAGAAGGGGATGAAAAGAGATTAGAAAGGAACTAAAAGAGATTAGAAGGGAACTAAAAGAGATTAGAAGGGGATGAAAGGAGATTAGAAGAGAACGAAAAGGGATTAGAGGGAGATGAAAGGAGATTAGAAGGGAACGAAAAGAGATTAGTAGATGAAAGGAGATTAGAAGGAGATGACAGGAGATTAGAAGGGAACGAAAAGAGATTAGAAGGAGATGAAAGGAGATTAGAAGGGGATGAAAAGAGATTAGAAGGGAACTAAGAGAGATTAGAAGGAGATGAAAGGAGATTAGAAGGAGATGAAAAGAAATTAGAAGATGATGACAAGAGATTATAAAGGGATGACAAGAGAGTAGAAGATAAAAAGAGATTAGGAAAGGATGAAAGGAGAGCAAGGGGAGTGAACGGAGATTAGAAAGGGATTAGAAATGGATGCGAAGAGATTAAAAGTGAATGAAAAGAGATTAGAAGGGAAGGAGAAGAGATTAGAGGAGCATGAAAAGAGATTAGAATGGGATGGAAAGAGATTAGAATTGGATGGAAAGAGATTAGAGAAGAATGAAAAGAGATTAGAAGGGCATTAAAAGAGATTAGAAGGGCATGAAAAGAGATTAGAATGAGATAGAAAGAGATTAGAAGGGGATGGAAAGAGATTAGAAGGGATGAAAAGAGATTAGAAAGGTATGAAAAGAAAATGGAAAGATATGAAAAGAGATTAGAAGGGGATGAAAAGAGATTAGAAGGTGATGAAAAGAAATAAAGGCACGAAAAGAAAGTAGAAAGGGATGAAAAGAGAGTAGAAATGAATAAGAATGAGGAGAAAAAGTTAAGATAAAGAGAATAGAAATGTAGTAAAGACGAGAAAATTAAAGAGTAGAACGACACAGAAGTACGAATAGAAGACGTACGAGTGAGAAGGCTTAAAAAGAAAAATGAGAAGAAAACAAAAGGAGAATGGCTAGGAGGAAGAGGAGAACAATTTAAACCTACAATTAACGAGTTAAAAGAGATCCGCATGGGACAACCGCAGATTTTACGACGCTCTGGTCGGCTACATATGCTTTGCGTGACAGCTTCTGACGGGCGTTTCAATTTCCTTGTCGTATTTGCATGATGCACCAAGAGATAGACCGATTAGTGAACTCATATTTGCCACAAGATGTACCAGCAAAATATAGGCCTATGAAAACAAAGCTACGAATATATGCGACGTTATTATTAAACTTCAGATTTATCATCATCATCACCATCATAATCATCATCATCTCATTCAGACTCTCATCTGTTGCGGTCTCAATTGTTTCGCTAGTTAAAATCATGGCGCCTTAGATCACACGGGTACTGCGCGAGGAAGAGAAAAATACGTTGCATAACTTTTACACAAAAATTGTGTATAATTTCATATAATCGATTGATGGTCGTAACGACAATGATGACGTAGCAAACGTTTTTGTAACCAATACGGTGACAATATTGCATTAATGTGTAATATAATCGCCATTTTCTTAACATATTTTATGAAAGCCACAGCATACCTGTAATGTACGGGGGGGGGGGGCATAAGTAGACATACAGTAATACCAGAGTAAATAATGATATTAAATAAAATAATACGTTTATGAAATGTTATAAAATTACAATAGGAATTCAATTGTCTATGCAGCCGTGTCGAAAATGTGACTCACGAGCACATTGTGGCTCGCAATGATAGCTATGCGCTTCCTATCTCCTCCATCCCACACCCTCTCACTCACTGGAGTCAAACTCCGTTCCATTTGTATTTGTCTCTGACCTGCGAGAGGCGTATCGTCGCAATATGTCTCTCGAAACCATGAACCGCTACAAAAACGAAAGTTTTAAGTAGGATGGGAGGACGCATCTTTTTGCTGCCAATATGAGGAGAACATTAAATTTATGATTTGTTCATAAGTATTACGAGGAAAACGGTGTATAACATAAAACGGCATTATACTACATGTTACTAATGAAATATTAAAAGGTTAAGTGTTATTATTATTATTATTATTATTATTATTAATATTATCTCTGTACGTCGATCCTTTTTCAGCAGATGTACGAATAATGAGGTTAGATCTTCAATTTAAAGTCACAGATTTACAATGTGATGTCAAATGAAAGCTAGATGTAAGGACTTGACAAATGTTGAACTTTTCAAATCTTTGCCAAAAAATAAATATCCGAAGCTTCGTTCTTTCGCTTGCTCTTTTGAAGCCATGTTCGCTACAACTTACGTTTGTGAAAAATTATTTTCAAGAATAAAAATAGTAAAAACCAAATTTAGATGACGACTGATAGACAAATACCTTCGTGATCAACTATGACTGGCAGTAAGTGACATAATTCCTGATTTTGAAACTCTGTCGCAGAGACATTCTGAAGACAGTTAATTTTAGGTTGTGATAATTTGCCCTATGTTTTATTGTTCATTTCTTTCTTCGTTACACGTATTAAACATTAGTTTGTAACCTTGTACTGTATAAAATTATATTTAAGTGCTTGAAGTAAGGAAAATGAAAATCCGTTAATAAGTCAGACAATTGCTTCACTTCCCCTTCGGGTGTCCGCCTCCCTCCATAGGTGTTATGCACGTTGCAGGTTATACAGCGGCTCGGCGCACGATCGCATTTTCGCCGCGGCTGGTCTACAGCAATGAACAATCACTTGTGGCGATAAATTCCACTTTCATTCCTTTGTTTACTAGGGCTCTCGTCTTGGTTGAAACAGACTTTAATACTGAGCACACTATCCCTCAGAAGTCGCAAAACTCTCCCCCAACGAGAATGTGAGTCCTTGTGGATATCTTAAACGCGAAACCATCAATCCATCCGGAACCCGACCCATTCGACTGTGTAATAAAAATGACCTTAATAAAAGCTGCCCGGCTCGTAACGACACACAGCAGTAAGAAATGCCGTGACTTTCAATCTAACGTAAGGTTTGACTTTTATTAAACTCTACATCAACCGTGGCGAAAATGTGATCGTGCGCAGAGTCGCTGTGTAACCTGCAACCTGCATAGCACCTATGGAGGGAGGCGGACACCCAAAGGGGAAGTGAAGCAACTGTCTGACTTATTAACGGATTTTCATTTTCCTTACGTCAAACACTTAAACATAATTTTATACAGTATAAGGTTACAAACTAATGTTTAGTACGTGTAACGAAGAAAGAAATGAATAAGAAAACATAGGGCACATTATCACAACCTAAAATTAACTGTCTTCAGAATGTCTCTGCGACAGAGTTTCAAAATCAGGAATTATGTCACTTACTGCCAGTCGTAGTTGATCACGAATGTATTTGTCTATCAGTCGTGATCTAAATTTGGTTTTTACTATTTTCATTGTTGAAAATAATTTTTCACAAACGTAAGTTGTAGCGAACCTGGATTCAACAGAGCAAGTGAAAGAACGAAGCTTCGGATATTTATTTTTTGGCAAAGATTTGAAAAGTTCAACATTTGTCAAGTCCTTAATCTAGCTTTCATTTAACATCACATTGTAAATCTGTGAGCTAACCGCATTATTCGTACATCTGCTGAAAAAGGATCGACGTACAGAGATGATGATGATGATGATGATGATGATAATGGTAATAATAATAATAATAATAATAATAATAATAATACGAGTACTTAACCTTTTAATGTTTCATGAGTGACATGTAGTATAATGCCGTTTTATGTTATACAACCGTTTTCATCATAATACTTGTGAACAAATTATACATTTAATATTCTCATCATATTGGCAGCAAAAAATGCGTCTTCCCATCCTACTTGAAATTGTTTTTGTAGAGGAACATGGTTTCAAGAGAGACATTGGACGATACGCCACTCGCACGTCAGAGACAAATACAAATAGAACGGAGTTTGACTCCAGTGAGTGAGAGGGTGGGGTTGGGAGAGGTAGGAAGCAAGATAAATTCATAGCTATCATTGCGAGCCACAATGTGCTCGCGACTCACATTTTCACTAGGGCTGCTCTACATACAAGTAACATTGAATAAAATAAAGCAGAAAGAGTACCTACGAAAACAAAATAAACAAATGTAACTAAAATTCATTAGTTAAAATAAAAAAATTAATAAATTAACATAAAAAGTAACAATTTTACTATGTTTAATGAAATAAAAATATTAAATACGTATATTAAAAAAATTAAAATCAAGAATCTAAATTGAAGGCAAGATTTTTTAGTAAATTACCAAATATACAAACATAAAGAGGTTGTCATATGAGTGACAGTATAACATCTCATTGTTATGTTTAGTGCGTTTCAAAACAACTCAATATCCACCGCTGTGGAGAAAAGGTTAGCATGCCTGATCGTGAAACGAGCGGGCCCGAGTTCAAATTCGGGTTGAGATAAGTTACCTGGTTGAGGATTTTTCCGGAGTTTTCTCTCAACACATTACGAGCAAATGCTGGGTAACTTTCGGCGCTGGACTCTGGACTCATTTCGCTGGCATTATCACCTTCATATCATTCAGACGCTAGGTAAACTTAGTAGTTGATAAAGCGTCGTAAAGTAACCAATAAAAAATCAACTCAGACCGGCACAATATGATGAAAATTTTACCAAAACATGAAATATGGAAACATGAAATAAGTATTCCAATGACTATTACATTTTTACTACATCATACTACTTTTGACCAATAAAACGATATGGAACGACGTATTTCAATCAATCACGGCTGCTTATCCTACAATTTTTATCAGCCCCCTAACATTTGTTTGTTTGTATCATCTCCCTAGCATTTGTTTCTTTGTTTGCCAACATTGTACTTTCAATAATCGTACCTTTCAAAATTATCCATGTTTATTTCATCATCCTTAATAAAAACTTTTCTATCATTTATCTTGTTTATATTATTTAGGTTATGCTATAGCTTCTGCTGTATGAGATTATCGATAGTCACGTATCACAGACTGGTTAATATATATTGATAATTGAAGTGGAATGCAATTGTTTTAATAAAAATTAAACTGAAACCAACAAAACCCTCTTGACTAGTAATCGTCCATAGAGTTCAATGAAGATTATATAGTTGGCACAACTGGTAACAAAGAGAACAGCTCATCGTAACACACTACTGCCATCTAGCGGAATATTTGTAATGATGAGATGGTACGATAATACATTTTGAAGATAGTTTAGTATTTTAGTAAGTCAATTAATATTTTATTGTATTAGAGTAAGCTTACTTTATTTCTTCTAATCTTCCTATACTTTCTTCTAATCGTGTATTAGTCAATTAAATCCCACTCGAGTTTTGATTTTCTCTAGATAAATCAAAACCTTAGTGAGATTACTGTAGATAAAAATCTTCGTTCCTAAACCATTTGGGGCAGGTTTACATCATTATTTACAAAATAAACCTCTAGGAATTAATAGTTTTATCTGCATTATATGCTACGTAATGAATCTGTATAAATAATAGTTTGTTGGCACCATAAAATGTAAGAATTATACCTACATACACAGTTTTCTGCCTAAAATCAGGTCTTTCACTGCAAACCCAGCATTATTCAATCTTTCCTATTTTCCGCCTTCCTCTTAGTCCCCGCATAGAATTCATATCTTATCACCTAATACATTCTTCTGCCCCGAACTTTTCTCCCGTTCACCATTCCTTCCAGTGCATCCTTCAGTAGGCAGTGTCTTCTCAGTCAACTTTTTTTCTCTTCCTGATCAGTTTCAGTAGCGATACTATTATTAATTAATCCTATAGCTTCAAAATCCCCTCTATCCACTTTCACAAATTGATGGATTTTAACAGCAACTGGTGACAAATAGAAGGCATTTTCAACCTAACAATGACTTTCTAACAAACCTTTTGCTTTAAATTTAGTGGATTTTTTAATTCAAACTGTATAAATCATTAGAAATCATTCTTAGCAAGCAATATGTGGGCATAAGTAAATTATGAACAAAATGGTCTTTAGAGGGTTTTGAGTCTAGAGGATTCAATTTCCTTACCTACTCTTTCTAGCCACAGCTTCTCTATTTCAGACGCTCCATTATGCAAGAACTAGATAACTATTTATTCCCCCCTCTGAATCCATAGGTCCTCTGGAAACAAAAATTGGAAAGCTAAATATACACCATCTCTGTATCAATAAATAATTTTAATGTTTTTGAAACTCCAATAGTTCCTTTTTTGTATTATAAAAAATTTTGTAGAAAATTTTCAGCCGGATAGCGTTTATATGATAATTCAAAACATACTTAAGATATCTTAATAACTTAATGAAACTTTCTATGCGTGTGAAGTTCTCTCATGTGTACAATATATAGTAAAATCTTTAAAATAGAATGAACAGTTTATTTTTTAAATAATATTGATAAAAATTTTTGAAAAGAAATTAGTATAAAACTTTTTTTCACATTGGGGAATTTAATTGAAGTGAATTTTATTATGGCAGGCAGAGTAACTATCTCATGCCCCCATGTTATGTTGCTACCAGTGCACTTCATTAGAACCAGGTACCCAGCTTCGAAGCCGTTAGCCCTGTGAACTTACAGTATATTTATTTTCCCCTTTATCATATTATAGGATTATCTAAGAAATTAGCAAGTATATAACAAAACCAAAAAACATATATATATATTTAAAAATAACATGTTAGAGATTTTACTGTATGTTGTAGACATGTTTATTATAAACAGATCGAAAGAACAATTACATCAAAATTAAGATATTTGAGTAAATCATCATTCAAACGCTGCCCGGCTGAAAAAAAATTCTTAAACATTTTTTATAATTAAAAATAGTAACTACTGGGTTTTCAAAAACATTAAAATTATTTATTGATGTACAGATAGTCTATATTAGGCATGTTAATTTTTGTTTTCATAGGATCTATAGATTCTGTGGAAAAAAAAAGTTGAAATATAATAAATTTATACTGGCGAAAGATGTACGTCCCTCCTTAAAATACATCTTATACTTTATTTTCATGTGTACTATATGTGTGTGCTATTATAAAGCCTTATACATAATGGATTCTGCAAGATGTACTGTAAGATAAACGAGTCTGGAGCGTGAAAACTCAGGAACTGCTTACACCAGCAGCAGCCAAGATTAGGGAAATGAGGTGCGTTGCGCCATACTGTGGGCACATGTCAGGAAGATATGCTCAATCGGTCGCCATAACAACAC
Source organism: Periplaneta americana (assembly GCF_040183065.1). NCBI lineage: Eukaryota > Metazoa > Arthropoda > Insecta > Blattodea > Blattidae > Periplaneta > Periplaneta americana. The sequence goes on from NC_091117.1 coordinate 34,473,188, forward strand.
GAAGAAAGGGAACAAAAAGTTGAACATCAATCATGACGCAACCAGACTTATTTGAATAATAGCTCAAAACACTACAACAAGAGCAATACGAGTACATTATCCAAGCACGTGGCCACACGGTGTTCCACAAACAACGCGATACAAAGTAGCCTAGTTCGTCTATTCAAGAATGCATTTCGAAATCATGGCTTTCACATACTTAATCGCGGCGTTATTTGACGACTGCTAGTATTTATTTACTCGTATTTCAACGATAATTTTCAGCTTCTTCTCGTTGCTTTCTCCTCTTTCCCGACTTCTCTTCTCCAGCCACCTCCTCTCATCGTCCATTACTTGTCAATTTTAGTTTTCTTCTCGTCCTTCCCTTTTGCTCTTTATTTCTTCCTCCGTCCCTCTCTCGTTCCCCCTTTCTTCATCTCATTCCCTAGTTCTATTCTCTTTCTTTGATGCCTTTATCTCATCTCGCCATCTACTCTTCTTCCCTTTACTTTTCTTCGTCCCATACTCCGCTCGTCCCTTCTCCTACTCCTCCCCATTGCCCCCCTCCTCTCATTCCCTCTCCTCCACCACTTCGTCCATCAAATCTCTAGCCTTTCTTTCCCGTCTTCTTCTCTTCTAGTCGCCTTCTCTCTCATCCTTCCTTTGTCCCGTTGTCCTACTCTTTCTTCTTCCTCTCTTTCGCCTTCTCTTCCTCTAGTCCCTTCCTTCTCCCAGCCCTTCCTTTCTCCTACACTCCACATTTCCTTCTCCTTCAGTTCCCTTCTTCTTGTCCACCTTCTTGTGATTCTCCTCTCATCCCTATCTTCTACTCCTCCCCTCCTTACACCTCCCTTAAACCTCATACTTCTCTCTTTCTCTCTTTTTTCGCCTCCTTCTGATCCTCCTCTCAGCCAGACCTCCTCCTAAACTCCTTCCTTACTCCTTCCCTCGTCACCTCTTTCTCCTCTAATTTCCATTGTCTCTCCTTCTTTTCGTCTTCATCTGATCCTTCCCTCATCCCAATATTCTTCTACTCCTCCTTCCTTACACCTCCCCTCATTTTCTCCCTCTTTCTTTCCCCATTAGCCCCTTTCTTCTTCCTGCCTCCTCCTGATCCGTCCTTCATTCCGATGTTCTTCTGCTCCTCCTCCTTTACTCCTTCCCCTATCTCCTCCTTCTCTAGTTCCCCTTTTCTCTTCTCTTCAGCTTTTTCTCATCCTTCCCTTATTTCGAACTTCTTCTACTCTTCTTCCTTACTCCTCTCTCTCACCATTTCTTTCTCTAATCCCCTTTTCCTTCTCTTTTCGTCTCTTGATTCTCCCCTCTCCCGAACTTCTTCCTTATTCCTCTCATCATCTCATCCGCATTCCGGCACACCGGCGACGCTGATATAACCTCTTCAGTTGCGAGCGTCGTTAAATAAACCATAATTTAATTTTTTCTCCTCTTCCTTCTATAATTCAATTTTTCTTCTCTTTTCCCGCCTCCTTCCGATCGTCCCTTTATCCCGATCTTTTCCTACTCATCCTCCTTCCTTCTTCCTCACTCATATATTATCTATTCTCCTATTAGTCTCTTTTTTTCTCTCCTTGTTGCCTCTTGATCCTCCCCTCATCCCAATCTTCTTCTCCTTCCCGTTGTTCTTTTCTTTTCGTCCTACACTCGTTATAATTTGTCTCCTCCTTTCGTCGTAATCCCCACAAGTACTGGCTTCCGGATCTTATGCTAATCCTGAATTTGATCGTTTTCCAATATGTGCACTAAACAAACACGCGTCGGCATTCCCGTGACATGAGCCAACACGACGGAAGGCTTCCTCCTAAACAAACACAGGGTATCATATTGACAACCAACAAACATCTATGCCCTACACCAGAACTGGGCAGCAAGAGCGGATTCTACTCTCTCACGGGGAGCCATATGATTTCTCTTCATCCCCTTTCTTCCCGGCCGAACACCGCGCAACGTTGATTCAGAACGGATGAATATTAAGCGTCCCCGTTTAGAGACTGGTTCCGCTCCCGATGCCCAGCTCTGTCCTACACGGAATACGAACCAACGAACTTTGCTTCCATGTGAAAAGCTGAGCTTTAGCTTTCGCGCTACAAATATTATTCCAATATTATTAGCATTTCGATAATACAGGGAAATGGCGCTTTATTCACCAAAATCTCGCAGAAAGTGCCCAGTATAAAACCCTGCTCTTGAAACCGACAATAAAATAAACTACAACTTGAAAATTGCCAGAGACTATGAAGTTTACTCTATATTTCTGATAACTGCTTAACTTTACTAAATATGGCCGAGTCTATGGCTCAGACCTACCGCGCTGGCCTTGTATCCGGACGGCTCGGGTTCGACCCGGTCTAGGTTGCGATAAAATTTTTGGCAGAGAAAGCAGATTTTTCAGAAGGTTTTGACGCAGAATTATGTCTTTCTCCGCATTAGGTATGGGAAGCTAACTTGGGAATTACAGGTCACATAAAGATTCAACACCTTCTCCCTTTGCTCTTGTCTTATGTTATTACGCAACATGTATTCTGAATTCAACATTCAGCCACCGGCGTAGCTCAGTCGGCTGAGGCGCTTGCCTGCAGGTTCGGAGTTGCGCTCGGACGTGGGTTCGTTTCCCACTTGGGCTGATTACCTGGTTGAGTTTTTCCGATGTTTTCCCCCCAACCGTAAGGCGAAAGTCTGGTAATCTATGGCGAATCCTCGGCCTCGTCTCGCCAAACATCATCTCGCTAACACGAACCTCATCGACGCTAAATAACCTAATACCGGTAGTTGATACAGCGTCGTTAAATAACCAAGCAAAAATATCCATATACTAATACAAGAAGATTTAGGATAATCTCTGTGGTAGCACTTATGGTCCTTAATCTATCACCAAGAACGCCTGCCCATACGTTGATTGAGAATCGGTGCTGATGCCTTGTTTCTTCAACTGCATGGGGATTTTCATCAGCCTACACATGCTGATTACCAAAATTCACAACACCATCTCTGCTGAACCCCGCTCATATCCGTATCCGAACTTTTGTTTTCAGTATTCCTTGCGACGTATCAGTATTCCATGCCAGGGGTGTCAAGTACGATTATCTGGTAGCCTGCTGTATTGTAGGGCAGAAAAATGCATTGCCATAAATGGATGTCACATTAAGCACCTCTTATGAACAAGTGTTCAGATCTCAGAAAATATATGTTGTTTATTAGATTTTTTTTCTTGTTTTGCTGCATACTAGCACCTCCTAAAATATTGGATACTTTTTTTTTAACACCCTGTATACACTATGAAACGTTTCATATAAAACAATTTATCCCGTAAAGAAAGCAATAACGAGCAAAATTTTACTAAACATTTTTTTTTTTAAATATTTCAAAGAATAACACCCTGAAATTAATGGCATTACTTAAGGTTTACTCGATTGTATAATCTGTGTATTTTTGCTATTCTGTGTAAATTTGTAAATTCTAATATGAATCAGAATGTTAAATAATAATTCTCATTCTCATCCTATTCATCCTTAAATCTACGCTTTCTGAGACTTATGCCGTTCTTAAAGACATTGTTAAACGTTCGAATATTCCGAACAACACTCTGATAAAGCTATTCTCCCTTCTCGTAACAACACTGAACCACAGTCTACTATATACAGTCACGAAGCTTGAGTTTTGAGGATGCTAGAAACAATAGACTGTGACGGTACTATTTTGCATTGCCTGTAATGAGGCGATATTAGCGATCCTAATGGTGAGCAACTACCTAATGTTTGCATATTTGCTACGTATTGAGCTTCGCGACTGTATATACTAGACTGTGACTGAACACGGTGCAGCTGAGGTGGGTGAGGTTACAGTGCTCACAGTACATGGCGTCTTGGATTCAGTTTCGTACCTTCCGGGACGTACCCGACAGTAGGGTTTTGGAGACAAGAGTCAAATGAAACATCCACTCAAATGCCGGTTCCTGGAAGCTGTTTCTTGAACGTTACAGTTCGGATTTGTACCAATTTTTGTATTTCATCTTTCATTTACTATACCTACTCATGTACGAACTAAGTGACGAATTCAGAAAGTTCCTTTGCAATTCAGGTTACAACAGATTTACAGATTTAGTTAGCCTAGTCGTTTTTATAATTATTGTGTATGTTTACATCATGCTTACGAGGGGGGGGCAGACATTCTCACATTTGTATTTCAACATTCCGTGTTACTAGATTGGCACATTAAGTAAGTTTTGTGCACGACTAACACTGCTGTGGGAATTTGTTCTAATTACTACTACGTAAATAAGGATATCGGTCCTGTAAATCAAAGTTGTTCAACATCAGAGGAAAAGGTAGAATCGGGATGGTGACACATTCTTTCTCATTAAACTTCTCACGCGTTTCGTTACAATTCAGTAGGCTAACTTCTGAATGATATCAATGTTTACACTTAATTTTCTTAAATTATTATTTGGAAGACATTCAGATATTCCCAACAGTAATAAATTTCGCTTATCAGACATAAGTATGTAATTAACTTTGCACTGGTTTACACAAAACTTCTACACATACATTTGATCATTTTTTATTTTGCTTTTATTATATTTATAAAAATTCGGCATTTGGAATTGACATAAATAACGAAACGTATTAGTCAATTATTATAATGATGCTCACCACTTAGATTCTGAGGTTTATACGGGCATAACAGCATTCTCACTATTTGTTGTTGTAATCCCTTTAACAATACAGAAATTAGAGGCAGTCGCTTCTTCTGTTTGCAAGTACTTTTTTATTGAAGTAGAACCACAGTCTAGTATATACAGTCACGAAGCTCAATACGTAGTAAATATGCATCCATAGATAGTTGCTAACCTCTAGGATCGCTACTATCGCCTCATCACAGACAATGCGAAATAATTCCTGCACAGTCTATTGTTCCTAGTACCCTCACAACTCAAGCTTCGTGACTGAATATACTAGACTGTGGTAGAACGACGTCTTTTCTCTCATTAGCTATGAGGGTGGTAAGTTGGGAATTCACAGCCACATAAAAATGCAACCTCTCTCTCAGCTACAAGGAGAACAAGGGGATGGACGAACAAGGTGAATACAACGTGAGAGAACAAGAAGAACAGGGGGAATACAAAGCGAGCCAGAGGAATACAAGGAGAACAAGGGAAAGACGAGAAGGACAAGGGGAAGATGAAGAGAACAAGAAGAAAACAAGGGGAACAACGGGAAGATAAGTAGAACAAAGCAAAGACGAGGAAAACACGGGGAAGACAAGGAGACGAGGAGAAGATAAGGAGAATACAAAGAGAACAAGGGAATGGTAAGGAAAACAGAGGGAATACAAAGAAAACAAGGGGGATACAAGGAGAAAATGGGCAATACAAGGAGAAAAAGAGGAATATAAAAAAGAGGACAAGAGAAATACAAGGAGAACAAGAGAAATACAAGAAGAGCAAGGGGATTACAAGAGAACAACTGGAACACAAGGAGAACATGAGGAATACAAAAAGAACAAGGGTAATACAAGGAGAACAAGGGCAATACAAGAAGAACAAGGGGATTACAAGAGAACAACTGGAATACAAGGATAACAAGAGGAATACAAGAAGAACAAGGGTAATACAAGGATAACAAGGGCAATACAAGAAGAACAAGGGGATTACAAGAGAACAACTGGAATACAAGGATAACAAGAGGAATACAAGAAGAACAAGGGTAATGCAAGGATAACAAGGGCAATACAAGAAGAACAAGGGGATTACAAGAGAACAACTGGAACACAAGGATAACAAGAGGAATGCAAGAAGAACAAGGGTAATACAAGGATAACAAGGGCAATACAAGAAGAACAAGGGGATTACAAGAGAACAACTGGAACACAAGGATAACAAGAGGAATACAAGAAGAACAAGGGTAATACAAGGATAAGACAAAGAGAACAGAAAGGGAATACAAAGAAAAGACAAGAGGAATATAAGGTGAAAACAAGGGGAATACAAGGAGAATACAACGGGGGAATCAGAGGAATAAGAGGAGAACAAGGGGAAGACGAGAACAATGGGAACACAAAGAAACCAGGGGAAGACGAGGAGAACAAGGGGAAAACAAAGCAAGGGGAATTCGAGAACAATAGGAAAAGAGAAAAAAAGATAAGGCGAGAAAAACAAGGGGAAGGTAAGGACAACAAGGGGAAGATGAGAAGAAACGGGGGAAGGCGAGGAGAACAAGGAGCAGGAGAGAACAACGGAAAGACTAGGAGAACAAGGAGAAGACTAGGAGTACATGGGGAGGACGAGGAGAACAAGGGGAAGGCGAGGAGAACAATGAAAAACTAGGAGAACAAGGGAAAGACGAGAAGAACAAGAACAAGACGAAGAGAAAGAGGCGTAGTCTTGAAGAAAAAGTCGAAGACGAGGAGAACAAGGGGAAGACAAGAAAAACACAACCTCGTTTCATTTCTCGTACTACCCACTTGTAGTTCCACGTGAAGATATGCAGCATAGTAAAGCTCTGCACTTGTAGATATTTTTATTCTAATGGAACGTTAACAATTAACATAATTATAAACTTTTTACTAAATCTAATAAATTCTGCTTGGAGAGTTGTTTTGGAGAGTACTGGACATGTTTTAGGTGTTTTCTATCCTTATGTTCCCTTACATTACAAAGACTACAGTGTAGATGTGGTAAGTTTCCGATGAGGTGTAGACGTTTCTAGGTTGTGCGCTGTAATGATGCGGAAGGTAGCAACTGCTTCGTTTCTTGGCTTATTAGGCATGGTGTTTATACTGTCTGTCTTGTGAAAGCTAGACGAATTCTTTCATATGAAGATCTGCAGGTTTTCTTAATTCTAGCTTTTATTGCATTGTATGATGCTGTGCATCTCTGAGAGCTCTTTTATTTCTTTGCCTTTTACTGATAGCCCATGCCCAATTAGACAGCAGTGACCAGGCATTCACTACAGAATTGTTCTTTTGCAGAGACTGAAATAACAGGCGGAATTTTGTATTTTTAGGGCTTTTAGGTAATTTTTAGTGCTTTATTTTACAACGCTTTATCAACTGCTGTGGTTATCTAGCGTCTGAATGATAGGAAGGTGATAAATCCCAGCGAAATGAGTCCAGGGTCCAGCACCGAAAGTTACCCAGCTCTTAATGGGTTGAGGAAAGACCCCGGAAAAAAACCTCAACCAAGTAACATAGCATTTGAACTCGAGCTCGCTTTTTCACTATCAGGCATACTATCCGTTACTCCATAGCGATGGACTTTATGTAAATCACATGCTATGGCCTGAATTGCAGGTTTTGAATCAATTACTATGGCACAGTTCTTGAATTTGTCTGTTTACATAAAGCTGTTCTCTCAAGTGAAGTGGGTAGGCATTAGACACGCACGCACACACACACACATAGAGCTGTTCTAATGCTATTTTAACAGTTTTGATTTCTGCATCGAAGGAGATGGAATGGAATTTTCGGGAGGAAGATATATAACCCACCACTGCAACCTTTTACGATCTATCGCGCTAATCCTCAAGCAAAGCGCATTCCCAACCCACACCGGCTGACTACACTAAGGTTCGCTGTATACACAGTTTCGAGCAGGCGACCTCACTCGTCCCTAGGCCAGCGCATCGGAGATTCTTTCGACTTCTCTTGCAATATGGATTTTGATAAATTTACAACGAAAGGTAAACACAATTATATGTTACCCATAATAGCAACAATTAATTTATGTTAATGTTGCCCAAATGATACTAACTCGTCTGGCCCTTTTGTTTGTTTACTAAAGTAACATAAAAAGTCACAACAAAATAATGAAGACGGATAGGTAAACGGCCTAATCCATGGACTGATGATGATGATGATGATGATGATGATGATGATGATGATGATGATGATGATAATAGGAAAGGAAATCGTCTGACAATAGCCTACTTGAAATTTAGCGTCATTATGTTTTTTTTTAGAAAAACCCGGGCGATGAAACCGGGTAACTGAAAAGTGTAACACCAGTTAAACTTGCGGTAACTCAAAAAACAAAAGGCGGATGGTATGATAGTGAATGCTATACGTAAAATGACCAAAAAGTAAACATCTGTATGGAGGTATACAATATATTATAGCTATATTTATTTACATTTGTAATATTTTAACAATTAGCATTATTTATTATTTAGTACAGTAAGTAGGAATGCCAAAGTCCCTATCCCAGCACTCAGATCCTATAGGGCCGTATTCATAGACATTCTTAGCGCGGGCTTCCGGTGGATGATCAGCGAACTAACGTGTTTCGTATTCATAAACCAGTGTTAGCGATATGATATGATATGAATCCTGTACAAGTAATCAGTCGATAGCCGGGGCTAGTTTAGCACGCTCGTAGCACGGGCTAGCGAAATGTTTATGCATAGCACCCATAATATTTAAGATAGACCTAAACATGCTATGTATAAAATCTGTATAAAGTTGAAGCTTTGTAAATATGGTTTCAGATTTGAAGTAGGACCAATGGTTTAGAAATTATAAGCTCTTACAACAATAAAGACCATAGGAAGTTGTTTACCAGCTACAATGTTATCCTAATAAATATCTATTATAGACGTACTTTAAGAATAACTCACAACTAATTCAAATTAAAGTGAATTTTCAATTGTGAAGGATATGTTGCGTTTGGAAGTAAATCCCGAAAAGACAAAGTATATAATTATGTCTCGTGACCAGAATATTGTACGAAATGAAAATATAAAAATTGGAGATTTATCCTTCGAAGAGGTGGAAAAATTCAAATATCTTGGAGCAACAGTAACAAATATAAATGACACTCGGGATGAAATTAAACGCAGAATAAATATGGGAAATGCGTGTTATTATTCGGTTGAGAAGCACTTATCATCCAGTCTGCTGTCCAAAAATCTGAAAGTTAGAATTTATGAAACAGTTATATTACTGGTTCTTCTGTATGGTTGTGAAACTTGGACTCTCACTCTGAGAGAGGAACATAGGTTCAGGGTGTTTGAGAATAAGGTGCTAAGGAAAATATTTGGGGCTAAGCGGGATGAAGTTACAGGAGAATGGAGAAAGTTACACAACACAGAACTGCACGCATTGTATTCTTCACCTGACATAATTAGGAACATTAAATCCAGACGTTTGAGATGGGCAGGGCATGTAGCACGTATGGGCGAATCCAGAAATGCATATAGAGTGTTAGTTGGGAGACCGGAGGGAAAAAGACCTTTAGGGAGGCCGAGACGTAGATGGGAGGATAATATTAAAATGGATTTGAGGGAGGTGGGATATGATGATAGAGACTGGATTAATCTTGCACGGGATAGGGACCGCTGGCGGGCTTATGTGAGGGCGGCAATGAACCTTCGGGTTCCTTAAAAGACATTTGTAAGTAAGTAAGTAAGTAAGTAAGTAAGAAGGATATGTTGCAATGGAAATCAACGTTGGTAATAAAAGACAATATAAAGAGTAAAAAAAATGACATATTTCACTGCCGAAAAGTAATTTTAATATACCATAAGACGTAAATCGTAAAATTCTTCGGAATAAAGCTTCCACTGCCAACTTTTAGTTAAAACTATTCATAAAAATAAATAAAATGTCTTATATACAGCCTACTCGCTGAATATGAACGAAAGCCATTCAATAGTTTAGAATAAATCGCTTTACTTAGGCAGACAGCACGCCCAAAACCATTTTACGATATCAGAAATGTTAAAAAGGTCTTAATTTCGCGAAGATATGGAAATGTCTCGTAGTACGACAATAATTTTATTATGTTTTATACTTCATATAATAAGAAAGTGAAAACAAATTCAACTTTTGTAAAAATCTTAATATTCGTAAATTCAAACGTATTAATGACAATATAGTTAACATAAAAGTTGTGAAATTCATGGTGATGCGATTGAAATAAATGCAATTATCGCTTAATCCATCCTCAAAATAAATTGTTTACCAACAAATTATCGGCCGACGTCGAAGATAAACAAAAACAAATTAATGTTTTGAAAAAAAATCGGAGAAAACAGAAGATAAACAAATACAAACGTAAACAAATAAATAAAGTGACGGCAGCCACCGTGGAAACAGTGCTTGTTGTCCGCTTGTTTTACAGCTATTAAAACTTTCCCTGTTGTATCATTAACGAGAAGTAATTGACGGTAACACTCACCCCGGGATGAGGCAACCTTCTGTCTGCGAGAGGAAGGCAGCCCGCTCCTTCGGCGTCACATCCAGGAACATTACGTCATGCAGCGCACCTTACTATGGCTGCAACTGGACTGAGGAACGAGCGAGTTGTCCGCTGGGGGCGCGACGACGCTACCGCGATGACAGCGACGCCACATGATACGATCGCCGACAACAGACAACGACACACCTGGAAAGCGCCTCATTCACGATGAGATCTGCACTGAGACATGTTGTAAGCATGGCAATCACGATACAAAGCTCAACGCCAATTTGATGTCGTCTGGATCACTGTCATCAAACTTCGATACCGGTACCGCGCTTTCTTGTAGCGTGTTACCAACACTCATTCACTATGTAGACAGATCGGGAATTTTGAAAGGAGTTTCTGGACATGTAGGCTATCTGTCTTCATTGTTTATGGCAGCGTTTCTCAAACTTTTTTGAAGTGGGGACCACTTTTTTAAGTCAGAACAGTTCTACGGACCAACTTACTCTTGTTCCTTTCGAAAGCAAATTTATAATTTTATAGCCTATTTTAATACCAGTATACTTATATTTTAAAATATAATTAATTAATTATAATACTTTTGTAATTATATTTTTTGTAGCCAATCACAAGTAACTTATAACAAATTCTGTGCATTGTTAATTCATCGCTTGCCTGTTAGCAGTTAGTTGTTTGAAATTCTTCTTATGTGGTACACGCTAGTAGTTGTCTATGTATCTGTTAAATACTGCCCATTATAAATAATGGAAAACTGGCTTCGAACCGGATCTTTGAAAAGAAAGGAACATGATTATACGCTTCACTTAGGCAGTGCTAATAGTTCAGAAGCTGTGTGTGAAAAGATATATTAATTAGAGTGCTATTATAGAAATATCTAGTTCTACTAGTAGCTATTCAAAGAAAAAATACTTTCGTAAACATAACAAGAGTTATTTGAAACTTGGATTTACTTGGTGTGGCAATGAGAGTGAACCAAAACCTCGGTGCGTTGTTTGTTACGAAGTACTTTCAAACGACTGTATGAAACCCGCGAAATTGAAATAGCATCAATACATGAATAAGTTCGGTACTTTGGTCCTCTGTTATGAATTCGGGTGGTCCCTGGCTGTGTTACAGGCTCAGCACAAGATATGCAGAGAAAAGACGAGAAACGCCACGTTCATAGTGCTTTAAATCCCTCTTTTGTTGCTGAGAGTAGAGTGGGAAGTGGGTAGACGGGTAGCGTAAGAAATTTAATAAAATATTAGTACTGGGAGAAAAAATGAAAGGCGATTGCCAAGTGTCATTTCCAAAGTCTGAGATTTTCAGCTATAGTGTGATAGGCAATTCGTTTGAATTTTATTTTTTCTTCTGTCTTTTTTGAAGGACCATAAGGACAGAACTCGAGGACCACAGGTGGTCCGCGGACCATAGTTTGAGAAACGCTGGTTTATGGGATTCTAAGGTCGAAAGACTACTCACATGGACAACTTCGTGACGTAACAACAAATCTGGTTGGCAAGTGCAAGGAAAGATGCCCCAGTGCGGATCGTATTGTTTTTTAAATTGGTTATTTTACGACGCTTTATCAACTGCTGGTGTCATCTAGCGTCTGAGTGAGATGGTGATAATGCTAACCAGATGAGTCGTGTCTAGCGCCGAAAATTACCCAGCATTTGCTCTTAATGGGTTGAGGGAAAACCTCACCAGGTAACTTATCCCAACCAGGATTTGCACCCGGGACCTCTCGTTTCACAGTCAGACGTGCTAAACGTTACTCCACAGTAACAAATTGACAAGTTTATGTTTTATTATACTGCATCTTTACGTAAAACTGCGTGTGGGATGCGATCATAAAACAGGAATATTAGGAGAATAAAAAGAATATTTGGAGAAAATGGAATACAAGGAGGTTGGGGTGAAGTCTTGAGAGTGTATGGGTTTCCGATACTGGTATAAAATTTAAGGGCTTGAGGCACCAGGCCTTGGGATTTATTAGACATTCGTCTGAGGTTGGTATCTGATCCTGACAGGTCTTACGCAAAATAATTTCTAGCACAATAATTAATAATAGATCCCTATTAGAAACAACAACAACCAAATTTCTTGGCTTAAGAATCGATAATGTGTTAAATTGGAAAAATCATATTAAAGAAATTACCCTCAAACTAAATTCAGCTTGTTTTGCTATTAGATCTATGCAAAAGATAGTAAATATCAATACCTTAAAAACAATATGCTTTGCATACTTCCACTCGGTAATGAGTTTTGGAATAATATTCTGGGGAAATTCCACAGATAGTAACAGTATATTTCTATTACAAAAAAGAGTAATTAGAATAATAGTAGGTGCCAAATCTAGGGAATCGTGTAGGACTATTTTAAAAAAACTACAAATAATGCCCATGGCTTGTCAGTATATATTTTCATTAATAGTCTTCCTCGTATGTAATCGTGAAAACTTTGTAACTAATTCAACAGTTCATAGCATAAATACACGTCAAAGAAATGACTTTCATACTCCATCGGCAAGTCTATCGTGCTATCAAACAGGAGTGCGTTATATGGCAGTAAAAATGTTTAATAGCCTCCCTATCGATATAAAAAATGAAACTCAAAACATAAAATTATTTAGGGCCAAATTAAAGAAGTATCTAATTTCTCACGCCTTCTATTCTGTAGGTGAATTCATGACATTCAATAACACTTCATGAAATTGATACTAAAACTATGTGTTGTACCATTACACTATATTGTAAATCTCGTCTGTACATATTTCATCTAGACTGTGACTATAAATTAAGATTTTATAATAGTATTAAGTTTTTTGACTTGTTCCATATTCTAGCTGTCAGCATGTATGAATACCATGGAATGTTAATAAATACAATACAATACAATGGCGCACCTGTCAGTATCGGATTCATGAATACTATCCAGACCATCTCGGATCTGGACAATCATCGCATCTATAGAGCGCAAAATGGGTTAAAGCAAGCGTAAGTGAATCAGTTGCTGGCCCAGCACTTGCAAAGCAAGCCAAGAGTCCCTATAGAGACTTATTTTAATTACGTTTTCTTAAACAATGCACTATAATATTTGTATGAATAAATAAATTTTAATGGACGTCACCCTCTCCACAAGTCTCATATTATTGTAACGTTAATTATTTAAGCACAATTGATAGTACTAATGTACAAAAATTGTCAAAAAAATAATAAATAAATAAATAAATAAATTTATAAACGAGCTCGTATTAATTCACATACCCATATACTATATTTTTATTTATTCATTCATAGTTTTCTGCTCAAGGCCATGTCTTTCACCACAAACCCAGCATTCTCCATTCTTTCCTATTTTCTGCTTTCTTCTTAGTCTTCGCATATGACCCATATATCTGTCGTCTATCATATGATATCTTCTTCTGTCCCGAACTCTTCTTCCGTTCATCATTCCTTCCAGTGTATCCTTCAGCAGGCAGTTTCTTCTCATCCAGTGACCCAACCAATTCCTTTTTCTCTTCCTGATCAGTTTCAGCACCCACTATCTCCAACACCACTTCATTTCTTATTCTGACACGCGCCATTCTTCTCCATATCCATGTTTCTGCCCCATACAATGTCACACTCCACAAAAAGTACTTCACTAGTCTCTTCCTTAGTTCTTTTTCCAGAGGTCCGCAGAAGATGCTCCTTTTCCTTTTAAAAGCTTCCTTGTCATTGCTATCCTCCTTTTAATTTCCTTGGAGCAGATCTCGTTATACTACTTATAGTAGAGCCAAAGTATTTGGTGCTGTCCACTTGCTCTACTGTCTCATTTAGAATTCGCACGTTCACCTTCTTTATTTTTCTTCCGATAATCATGATCTTCGTATTCTTTGCATTTATCTTCATCCCATACTGCTCACAGCTGTCATTTAGCTCCAGTAGCACATCACTTAGTATCGTCTTCTCTTCTGGTAATAACGCCATACCATCACCAAAGCTTATGCACTTTATTCGTATTCTTCTTCCTCCTACTTTCACTCCTCCCATGTTCTGAAAACAGTTCTTCATTAAATCCTCCAGGTAGATGTTGAACAGGGTAGGTGATAAAGGGCATCCTTGTCGTACTTCTCTCCCTATTTCACTACCTTCTAACATTTCTTCTCCTATCCTGACTTTGACTCGTTTCACATAAATATTACTGATCAGCCTCCCCTCTTTCCAATCCACACCAATTTTCTTCAAGATCCCCATCAGTTTATTCCAATCCACTCTGCCAAATGCCTTCTCTAGGTATATTTCGCCGATTGTTCGCAGCAGTCCAATTGCATCTCTCATAACTTTACCCTTGCTGAAGCCAAACTGCTCTTTTTCCAACTATCTTTCCGTATTGTTATATTAACAGTTATTTATTAAATGTATGAAATGCGCGGTTATTTTGAGTCGATGTAATTGGTGAAAGCGAAAATATTTTCGAAGAGAAGAGTCCAAGAATTCGCCATGGAAATACCTGACATTTACCTTACGGTTGGGAGATATCTCGAAAAAATTCAACTAGGCAAAGAAACTACGCGGGATTCGAACCCTTATAGTACGTTGATGACCATATTCTTATAGCTAATTATAGGGCTGAAGAAAAGTATTGGTATCAGGGTAGTAATTCCCATATTATACATTGTTTACAAAATACGTCCCGTTGCAGGGTGTCTCTACTGTCTATAAGGAGCAGAGAGAGTAAACATTCGACACTCCTCAATAGTAGACCTCAGTGGCGGCTCCTGCGTATTTCTTAAGAGGAGGAAAGAAGGTAACAGGACGAAATTACACCTTCTTGAATGAAACATACTACAAATTAGCCAACATGCAAACATGTAAGACCAGGTAGTGTTGGGGTTGGTCTTCCCTTCTGTATAGCAATAATCTGTTCTTGTAAACTGAGTTTCCTAAATTTTCCAAAGTTATATGTTTTCATTTCCATTCACTGTTGAATAATTGCACAAATTAACAATTTTATTACAAGAAAATTCACCTCGCAGCATTTTTCGAGCACACTACAGCATCACACGTGTTGGAAGAGACTATAGCTACTAACACGTAATCGGAACCGCGGAAATGGGAATGGGAAATAATCTGAGGAAAGCGAGAACACTGCACCCACCCACGTGGTCTGTGTTGCCAAAAGTACATTTTACAAGTTCAGTATCACATGCTTTTGAAGAATATCAGTTCTTGTAAAGTCATACTACCATTATTGTTCAAAGTTGCCGGTGGCCAATTTTTTATGTTAGAAATAATGTAGTTTGGGGTACCTACTTTCAATTTCAAATATATTTGTACAAAACTGACAACTTGGCTGTTGCTCTGTCTAGTACACAATGAATGGAAGTGAATTTCAGGGGCCAAAAAGCTCTGCGATACTAAAGTAGAACTACTTCCTCTTTGTTTTATATAAACCCGACTTTAACTTTCAAATATCCTTGAAAGTTTCAAACCATGAATAGTAGCCTATATAAAGTGCAATGAATAATATTTTTGATTCATAATTAAAAAAAAAAAAGTTTATATGGTGTCTTTCACAGCGTTGCGTTAAAACGGTTTTTATTGTGCCTCCTCCTAGATGTGTTAGTCTGGTTGAATGCAAGATCGTTAGATGGCAGCGGTAGCGAGCTTGCCGCACGACCAGTCGGTTTCTATTTCCCGCCCGTGCGCTGATTCAGAGGAGGATCTCCTCCCTCTCCGTTCATTTACTCGCTTTAAAACTCTGCTTCTTTCTCTGGCCGCTAGTGCGCTGTTGTCTATGTGTGTTAACTGCAGTAAAGGAGGAATGGATTGACTTTCCTCCACACAAACAATCTCGCAGCTTTCTCACAGTTTTCTAGCAGCACATGAGCGCGCATCGTTTAAAACTCGATCAACCGAGGTTTTCTTATAGCTGTGAACTTAAATATTATCGAATCTTCCTTGAATTTCAAGGCACATATTTTATTTGGTATTTACTTTCAAAAGAAGAAAAATGTGAGGAGGACGTTCCTCCCTTCCCTCCCCCGAGGAACCGCCACTGGTAAACCTGCTTAAGTGACGTGAGGTTGTATCAGAATGCCAAAACAAAAATCCAACAAAAAAACAGATAAGACGACTGAATTCAGAACATGGGGAAAATGTGTTTGAATTAATTGATAATAAAGATATATATAATTTTTTTTTTTGTAAATTTAATATTTGTTCCAAGTTAATCAATTTGAAACATAAGTAATCCTGTAAATGTAAATTCTGTTACGAGTTTATTCAGACAGAGCAGAGTGTACAAGCAGCCGCTACCATAATTTGTCAAAATATACTTACTTACCAAATTTATGAAAGGTGCTGATACTGAATTGTCCATACATTTTTTAGCATCTTTTTAGGAAACCATCCATCACTCGGTGTAGCTTCTGTTGAGAAATGCTGGCAGTCTCTTGAAGGACATCAAGTTCCAGTTCTTCCAGGGTGTGCGGGTTTGCCTGGTGTACTTACATCTTTTAATTTATACCAGAATTAAATGTCTATGCAGGCTAGGTGGGGAGACCGAGGGGCACAAACCCTGATAACTATTCTGGTTGAACACACTCAATTTCTGTACTCGAAACGTTGGTTGAGTTGTGACAAACTTCTTTTTTAAAAAGACGAAATAATGCTCTCTGTCGGTTAATTCTTTAAAAAGTGAAGCCAAAATCGTATTCACGTATTATGTGTGGGCATTAAATGTCTCATGAACGATTTTTTTAGTCTACACACATACGGAGGTTACATTCTTTTTATTTATTCAGTATACGAAACGGGAATAGTACATTATGCAACGAGTCTATAATGGTAGTAATTAAGACGCGAGGATGTTTATGAAAGGAGCACAAGCTAGTTTCATAATTTTCATACGAGCGTCTTAATTACCATTTTAGGCAAGTTTCATACAACTTTTTATGCTCGACCATGCCGAAATGTACTAATTATACACCTGGTACCAGTCCTTTAATGCATGTCATTAAAGTACACCTACTCATTAAAGTACAGGTCTTCAGCCAATGATAACTCAGCTTACATGTGTTCAGCCAATGACAAGTCAGCTTTGTACCGTTATAAAACCGCAAGTATCGATTATTCTCGGGTATGCAATCGAAAGAGAATTAGCGAAAAGTCACAGAGGCTGAAATCTAATACTGTCGCAGAAGGTTATGTTCTGTTACTATAATAATTAGCGTTAATTGTAAATGATATTCAAATAAATTCAATTTGTCATCTCGTTTTTCAATGTCGAATTCAATAATCAAGGTTATAATATTATAATATTATCAAGTTTAACGGGATTATACATCAAGGTCAATGACATTATTGTTCCTCGGAAAAAATCAATACTTTCGCGTCTGCGCACATCTCACAATTCACGACCTAGAACAAGGTCACTTCCGATCTTGTCAGATACAAATAAAATGTATACATCTGAATACCGTAATTTCAAGTTAGAAATATGGTCGAGCATAAAAAGTCGTATGAAACTCGCCTATAATGGTAATTAAGAAGCTCGTATGAAAATTATGAAACTCGCGCACTCGCTTTCTTAACTACTATCATTATAGGCTCGTTGCATAATGTACTATTATGCTCGACCATATTTTTAACTTGAAAGTATTCATAAGTATTCATGTTATTGTTATGTGAGTGCAATAGCCTACCTCATGAATTGTGAGATGTGCGCAGACGCGAAAGTATTGATTTTTTCCGGGAAAGGAATGTCGACGACCTTGATATAATCTAGAGAGTAAGATAAACATGTCTTGATATAACCTTGAAATTGAATTCGACATTGAAAAACGAGATGACAAATTGAATTTATTTGAATATTATTTACAATTAACGCTAATTATTATAGTAACAGAACATAACCTTCTGCGACAGTATCAGATTTCCAGCCTCCGTGACCTTTCGATAGTTGTCTTTCGATTGCATATCCGAGAATAATCGAAAACCTGAACTTTAATGAATAGGTGTACTTTAATGACATGCATTAAAGGACTGCTAACAGGTGTATAATTACTACATTTCGGCATTGTCGAGCATAAACACTATTATAACACACAAAAAAAAAAATTATTTCGTATTTTTATGTAAAGATAGAGCCTACATGTTTTCAGCAACCTGACATCGGAACAGTCAATTTTTTCACAAAATGGCTAGTGAGGTACACCAAATCAAGTCTTAACATTTTTTACATTATGTTTATGTGACTCTCCTTTCTGAATAATTTTTAGCTATTAAGAATTTGTTATTTTGTCTGATCCGTGTTAAATGTTTTTTTTTTTTTTTTTGTATACGAAAATATTATTTCGGTTCTTAACCAGGATAACATTTTTAAATTCAAATACGAATTATATGAATTGTAAATATACCACTAAATTAATTAAACAACCATTCTACAAATTGTATATTTCTAATTTCAAGTAAAAACCCATTATCACACAGTAGCAGACGGTGGGTGTGAAAGTTGAGGAGGCCAAGACGTGACTGATGAGAATATAAAAATATAAGGCCTGTGACGACCTCATTACCAAGCGCATAATTTATAGATTTTAAGAAATTAAAATTAGGTTTTCCAATTCATGTTTTAGGATTTTAAATCTTATGTTTAGAAATTTATATGATTTTACGGGGAAAAAATAAAAATAAACAACATACTGTTAATATATTACAACGGCTTGGTAAAGATTGCCACTCTCTGGGACACTTTAAGTACTAACCTACGAATTAGGTCTTTTTAGGTCATATTACATTTAAGAATGTTACTCTTTGCTACATAAAACGAACAAGAAAAACAATATTTCGAGAGTAACGAGATAGCAACAAAATTGATTTGAACCTAAGAATCCGGGGCTTGCTCATTACAATTACATAGTCTAATTTTACAGCAAATTAACTGGACGTTCCTCTTTCTTCGCAAACCGATCAAATAGGTCACAACATACTGAACACCTGCTACTAGAAGAAGCTAGAGACAAATCTGCATTTGTTTCTAAACTCTCGATATATTTGAAATACTGTATAAATAAATACATCTCGTAACACAAAAGAATAAAATAACAAGAACACCCGCAAACAAGAGACAAATCTAACAACATAAATGAAAACTTTACGCAGGGAGAGAAAACTAACACGTGACTCAATTTTCTAAAACCAAGAAGAGAGAAAGAGAGCTTCCCAGTACAGACGAAACCAGCCGTGACTATAAGCAGTACAGTTGTCAGTGGTGGGTAGGACGTCTCCAAATTGGCTCCCTTCGCGCGTTCTAGTCAAGTTTAAACACTCTTCTAACCATCTATCTTATTGGTTGAACTGCTGTTGTCATGGTTACCGGGGAGTAGCATCATCTAGCCGACTCCTCTCTCCCACTCTCGCATAGATACTGCAGGCTGCTAGATGTCGACTATACAGGTTACAGCCAGTGGCGTATACTGGTTAAAGGGTTTGGGCTACCGCTGACCCTATTATTACACAAAATATATCTAACAATTACTTTAATTTTAATTACTATGGTAAAACTAATAATACAAAATTATTACATTATGTTATATTATAAACTTTTTCTTTTGTAATTTCCTTGGGCTACCACCGGTAGCCCCGGTAGCCCGCAAAATACGCCCCTGGTTACAGCGCTATCTGTTATTTTCCAGTATGAATTGTTTGTACTATCTACAGTACATCTTAGTCGTAGTGAATAGTAAAATTGATATAAAAGGAAAAATGTTCGTCATTTGCTGTAACTTGTCTGTGATCTTAATTCAGCTGAAATTATTACCGCCATATTGTGTTCTGGTAAAATATTAGGGGATGCTCGGCCTCCCTTGCCTCCCCTGAAAATCCGCCGCTGTTATCACGACTACATACAAGCAACTGAATATGCATGAATCTTTCTGATTCATTCTCCGTGCATTTGTAACATATGTGGTGTGTAAATTGATAATGATCGATAGGTGCTTTATGATGAGTTTTTGCAAAAAATTTTGATAGTGAAACCATGCACAGAGTAGGTTTGTGAATAACTATGAGAGAGATTGAGAACATATACAGAATGGAGTGAAATGGACTGCATAAAAAAAAACTACGGGGACTTTATACATACAAATTTACACTTATTCATAATTTTGGCTTCAACAGCACAGAAATGTGTTTAAACATACACAAAAGAAACTTTTTTGTTTGAACAGCGAAGTTTGTAAATAAGGTATGGTACAGTACGCACATGTTAACTGAAGAATTTTACAGCAGGCGTTCAAAATAATGACCATGCACTTGAATGCATCTGTCAAAGCTTCACAAAGACCCAAGAATGCGCTCGAGCAATCCTGGGTCATTCTTTATTTGCTGGAAGGCACCTCCTGTACAATCTGATACTGCAACTCTTCAGGTGTGGTGATATTTGTTATGTAAACTAGGCTTTTTGCATAACCCCATACACAAAAATCCAAAGGATTTCAGTCTAGTGATCTAGTCCTTCTCTACCTATCCACCATTCATCACATTGTTACGACATTGTCTCACATTTATTAGAAGGAATGGAATGAGGAGAGTGCGGCAAACATACGAAGCATGAATGTTGCCACTTTACCATATTCAAGCGCTTGTTTTTACTGGCAGCCCCAATAGCAAAAATAAAATGGTATTATCTGTAAAAGGTTCATTACGGATCCATATTTAATCGAACTTTCTTGCTTCTTTTCGTTTTTACTTATCCCTAAATTTTTGACCATCACTTTTGAAACACTCTATACAATAAGCCAGAAGGTCTATCTCGGGAGAAGAAATGAAAAGCTACAGAAAAAGGGAAAAAATACATAAAATGACGAGACTCAGGAGGAGAATGAAAAGGAAAAAGCAAAAGAAGAGCACAGAAAAATGGAAAATAAAAAGTGTATGAGAAAGAGTACGACACGATGGAAGAATAGGCAGAGAGGGAGAGAAGAATAAAACACAGAAGAAATGAAGATGGAAGAAAACGATGAGGAAGAAAAGAAGTGTAAAGAACAAAGAAGACGGAAAACACAAAAATCGTTAAGAGCGAATTGATGAGGAGGAAATGTAAAAGTTATGAGAAAGTGAAAGATGACGAGATGGATAAAAAGGAGTAAGAGAAGAATTAAGTAGTAAAGAAATGCGTAAGAGGAGGAGGAGAAAAGTGCAGGATGAAAAAGAGAAGTAGAAGAGTACATGAAAGAATAAGACAAAGACAAGAACAATGAAACAAAAGCACAAGAAAAGGAATAGGAGAGAAAGACAGTGAAATGAAAGACAGAATAAAAAATAATAATAATCCGTGGCGCTACAGCCCGTGAAGAGCCTAGACCGACCAGCCACCTGCCGAAGCAGAGGTGGACGATCATCCAACCAGAATGGAGGTATCGTGTGGTTACCACGATGATCCCCCCAGCCGTTATGGCTGGTATTCGCAACCGGATTTCGCTACCTATCGTAGTTCCCCAAGTGCATCACGATGCTGGGTGGGCACCGGTCCCATACACTGGCCGAAATTTTATGAGAAAATTTCTTCCCCCATGAGGATTCGAACCAGCGCGCATTCCGTAACACGAGTCCTAGGCAGGATGCCTTAGACCACGACATCACAGCGCGGGACAAATAAAAAATAGATGAAGATAAAAAAGAAGTACTGGTGGTGTTGGTGATGGTAGTAGTAGCATAGTAGAAGCCCAATATACTACGGATTCAGATGTAACACAGTGAAAAGCATGGCCCTAGAGAAAAAACAACAGTGATCGTGAAATTCTTCATTGTAGATATTCAGTAATTTGGTCTGCACGTAACAATTTATCACTAATCCTATCATCTTGAGTTCTGTGCCCTTTCTAGACCCCGATTACTATAATTTCTAACAATGTAGAGTCAATTAAAGTATACACACTGCAGCAGCTGATTTTGACTATTTTCCCAGAAAACCCTTCCGTATGTAGAGTTCTAAGGCAACAACCCCTCATCCTCTTGTTCACAGGAGTACAGCCTTATAAACACAGTACATTCGCGTGGAATTGAGTCTACAAATCACATTTCCATCTACAGCAAAATCTGATGAGCTCTGAGTGAGTAAAAATTTACTCTTAACAGTTAATAATAATTATTAAATTATCAACAATCAACAATTATTTTCATGAATATCCTGTTTATTTCCTTACTTTACAAATATAATTATTCATAACGATTTTGTTTTATAGTTACAACAGTGTTTTATTTTTGTACACTTTAATACAGAAAGCAATGTAAGTATAAATATTTTAGACAAATTTCCAAAACAGAGAAAATAACAGATCTACAATAGTCCTACTTTCTCTTCATATTTCGTAAAATCATAAAGTCTTGGCAATAAAGCCATTAACACTCTTGCTCGCCAATATTCCTCATTGTTGAAGATGGTTCAAAATCAGAAAGTAAAAATGCTTTATATTTATTTTTACTATTGCTCTGAGTAAAAATCAGTATCTTCAGTGTTTTTATATATAATGCATTCAATGGGTACACAAAAAACAGTTCATGACAAAGTGGTAAGAGTGAACCAAACAACGGATTCAGGAATGTAACAAACGATGTTCAGTATCTGAAATTTCCCAATGTGTCAGTGTTAAGTGTTTCACACAAAGAAGTTGAAATTCTAATACTATGCACTGATTTTGAACAATGCAATCTCCAAGACGCAACATCACAGTTCAAGCTTTGGTAACTACAAACATTAGTCAGTTCTTGTCAATGAATGATTGAAAACGTGTTATACATAAAAAAAAATTGCTTATCATTAAATAATTGTGAATACGGTATGTGGGGGTTGTGAAATATTAATCATAATTCGAAAATAATATTTTATCTAGTAAAACTGAATGTTTAAATGCTTAAATAATCACTTTATAAAGAGCTTTTTAAAATTTCAGACTAGGGGAGGTTTAAACCATTAATAAATAGTGTACTGAAAGCTAGTCCTTCCAGACAGTAAAATGTTCCTTTTTATTTTATTTAATACTGACACAGTAGAGGAATATTTATTCTTTAATTAATTACATTTTGATTTATGATCGAATACTTGCCATTAAAGTAAGAAAAAGACTATGAAAAATTACAAATACAGTAGAAACCATTTAAGCCAAATGTCAATTACTGGGAATTTCGATATCTTGCCACAAATCTCTGACGTAATATGTATTAACATAATGTTCAGTACTTTTATATCCTTGAAATTAGATTACTTGAAGATCTTTATCTCGATGCACATTCTATATTTCTTGAGACAGAAAGTGTTATGTAATACTAGTGAGAGGTTAGTTTCTAATTGCGATTAGCTCTGGCCACAATTATCGAAAATATGTGTACACACTAGATCTTGTTTCATAGATGAACAATAATTGAAGTTCATATTTTCGATGTTACTTTAAGGTGTATTGTGTGTGTATCTAATGCCTACCCATTTCACTTGCATGATTCAGGTTCCGCATATTGCGGGTAGATGGCAGGACTGTGACCCATTTTCAAGTTACACACCACTTCTGTGGACCACGCTATGCATGGTGTATCTGTGTGGAGAGTTATGTAGCGTACTACAGGGACATCATTTTATTTTTACTTCAATTTTTATTGTACCTGCGTTTCTAAATGTACTTGACTTCTACCCCTTTCACTAATGTCCTTGCTAATGCCAGTCACACAAACTGTTGCCGCTGTTGCTAGCAGTGAAATAAACAGTATAGAGTACAGTGTGTTTCAGAAATATGTTGCGTTTTCTATAGGAGAAAGAGCTTACATTATTGAAGTTTATTTTCACACAAGTATGGTGTGTAGCATAACTGAATTTATCTGTGTGGACTGAGCACAAGTGAAGATTAGAGTTACCGAAAGTACGGTACCCTACAATATGGTACGGTACTTAACAGCATTATTTAAACAAGAGTTTTGTTTTACTGTTTGTAGGTATGAAGGACGATTATGGAAACTGGTATTGCAATATAACCAAATGTGAACAACAGTTTTTTTCACAATTTCCTGATTATATCATTACAGAATATTTTCAAAGAAATGTCATTAATCTGGTAGATAAATTTAGAGCAACAGAGTGTACAGAAAGGAAGAAAAGTGTAAGATGGCCAACAAAGGTGACAGAAGATGCTAAAGAAAGGATGCAGCGAGGTCCTAATAAGTCAGTCAAGAAGTTAGCTGTAGAAATTGGGGTTTCTTACGGAAGTGCTCACAAAATTCTCAGGAATAAATTAGGTTAGTAATATGCTGAATAAAGTAGACATTACATAATGTATATAACCGCCTGAAGACTTGAGTTTGTGAAAAAAAAAATTGTTACTATTCTTCTGTTTTTTAATAAAATACTGTAATGACCAAACTGAAAATCGTAATACTATATTTCCCTGTAACATAAATGGATACACTACTTTTCTCTCCTCCTATAGCTAGTAAAATGATTTGTTTACATATTGCACTAGCAACTCCAAACTCCTGTAAAAGAAGGGGGCTAACAGTGTTTCCGAGTATAGCTAGGTTAATGTTAAAAATGTTAGTAAAAATAAAGTGATGTCCCTGTAGAATGAGTGTATGTATAAGTGTCCGTTTAAGTGTAGTGTAGGCAATAGGTGAGGATGATCATGGAGATGAGGAAGGGAGAAGGGGAAACCCAGTCCCGGCACATAGCCTACTGCCTACTCCTGTCAAATAAAACCAAGAGGGCCACCAGGCTTAATGTCCTCGTCTGACAGACGAATCATTATCAACAGTGACATGTCTTCCCTTCATATGCACTGTGGAGAGATTTGGAATTTAGCCCAGGCATATTGGTGCACAATCTAGAGATTAGAAGTTATGCACCACCATCTCTTCTAGTCTCAAGGTACAAATTTTACACGAAAATTCTGATCCTGCCAAGAATCGAATCTGGACTGGCTGTTGCGATGTATTGTTTGTTGCAGTTTGTAATACGATTTTACATGTTAAAAACGTGTTAGATGTTTTATGTTTAATTTACATCATTACTGTTTGCATTTCATTATATGAGGCAATGCGGATATTAGGGGCAAATCGACAAAGATTTTATTTTGCGAGTTTGCCCCCAATATTCACAACGCCTCATATATGTACATTATTTTACTTTGCCTGTTACCACTATCCTCAATTTAGGTCAAGGGAAGACATTTCGGTTACTATTTTTAGTTGGTTATTTAAAGACGCTGTATCAACTACTAGGTTATTTAGCATCAATGGGAATGGTGATAGTGAGATAGTATTTGGCGAGATGAGGCCGAGAATTCGCCATAGATTACCTGACATTTGCCTTACAGTTGGGGAAAATCTCGGTAAAACCCAACCAGGTAATCAGCCCAGCGGGAATCGAACCCATACCCGAGCGTGACCCTGGATCAGCAGACTGAGCTACACCAGTGGCTCATTTCGGTTATAAATGAACCTCGAATATAATGTATCAAATATCTGAGTTTCACTATAAGCAGAGTTGAATGTATACAGAACTGTACATTTGAAACCAAATTTTCGTCCACTATGTTGTGTGTCAGCATGATTAGCAAGTTCTAGAAATAGGATTATCCTGATTGCAATTGGGGTAGCTCCTGATCGTGATCGGAAGTGTACACACTATAACCATAATCGTGATTAGTTCAATAACAGCGATTAGAGACTAGTCTGTCACTAGTATAACTAGAGTTATGCAGTCAAAGTAATGAAATGGTAGTTACCGGAACTGCTGTTATGTTACAAATTTATTTAGATGAAATAAATTGCAAGACAGAATCACATGACAGATATATCTTTAAATGAGTATGTTACATTGCTGTAATGTATATTTTACTTTCGCACTCATTTACAACTGTGTGTTAAAATGTAATAGTGAATTCATAATTTTATATTCTGTAATTATTACAGTTAAAATTCAGTGCTGGTAATATATAATAATCAATAGTTTTCTAGACTAATTTTTCTCCAAGTAAAAATAACAACATTACTGTTCTCATGTCACGAGAAGGCAAAGAAATGTTCTAGGCAGGGCAAGGCAGAAGCCATGGCACGTGCACATAGTATCGGTATCACATCAATGGCCTCCCCATGCTCTGTCTAGAATATTTCTCTACCATCCCATGGCACGACAACAGTATTTTCGTTAATACCAGGGATGGGATATTAAGACCATCGAAATCTCACGAATGTTGAATAAAATTCAAGATTCGAAAGCTCGAATCTTTGCGCTTTTTCCGTCAATAGAATCTTTCGAATCATAACATAAAAAATATGTTTAAACTTTGAAAAGATTAGTTTTACCTACGTTGTCGTCCAATAGAAGCATTCACGAACAAAAATGGCGATTGTTGCAATTTCGGATGGAACACCACTATTACCTTGTGGCACAGACAAGGGTGTCACATTGTTTTCAGCATGCCACCTAGCAGAATCTTTTGGAACTTTCTAGTAACTAGAAACCGAAAATTCTCGAAACTTTAACTCTAAATAGTTTTGGAGATTTCTAGCAACAGTAACAATTCATGACAAAGTATATAAACGCTGCAAAGCGCACATGACTTAAGTTGTCTATCAATTGAACTACCAGCACTACTCAGAATTTTTAGTTCTACTCAATTTCCTGCAGCATCTCGCTTAAAAATCAACCTCAAGACTCAAGAGTTGCATTTACGTATTTAATTTTCTAAATTTCATTTGAATCTTCTTAATGAATATGGGTATATTTTTTAAACTGTATTGTTAAATTTGTTTTTCATTAAACAGAGATTTCAAATTTTGCTTCAATTAAAAACTTTTAAGTAGAAGTTTTTTCCTCCCCGTTTTTTCTTATTATTATTCTTATATGAAGGATTCGAAAGATTCGAGAAAATTTAGAATTCGTCCCATCACTAATTAATACTGTACTCGTAACCACTGGTAAAATAAATTTTCGCTATCTCGAAATTACGGAAAATCTCATTATTTTTGGTCTTTGAAACACTTCAAGATATTGACGCCTGAATAATCTGTTACGAAAGTCTCATATATACACCTCGTGGCAAACATAAATATATCTGAAGCTTGATTTGCAAAGGTATATGTTCAAATTAGGTAACTATAATTTATATGTATCTATATGCAAGTTAAATGTACGAAAATATCTTTGCAAAAATATTAAGACTTTTCTTAGCATTTAGACTGAAGATTTATCTAGTGCCTCCTAGTAGCTTCAAGGATCCTGAGAATGTAGATAAACAGGTTGATGATATCCAGGTACAAGTTGATAGTTGCAAGGATGTACTCTTCTGGTGATAACTTCTCCATCATCATCTACAAGAAATAAAACAGTCCATTTTAAACGTCAAATGTATAGTAAGATGTCAAATATTCCTTTCAAATAATTTTATTTTCAGAGTGTTTTGAGTCAAAACATCCCAATGAAAGCCTAAAAACTAGAACTCAGAAAAAGGTACTTAGTTACTTACTGGCTTTTAAGGAACCCGGAGGTTCATTGCCGCCCTCACATAAGCCCGCCATTGGTCCCTATCCTGAGCAAGATTAATCCAGTCTCTATCATCATATCCCACCTCCCTCAAATCCATTTTAATATTATCTTCCCATCTACGTCTCGGCCTCCCCAAATGTCTTTTGCCCTCCGGCCTCCCAACTAACACTCTATATGCATTTCTGAATTCGCCTATACGTGCTACATGTCCTGCCCATCTCAAACATCTGGATTTTATGGTCCTAATTATGTCAGGTGAAGTATACAATGCGTGCAGCTCTGTGTTGTGTAACTTTCTCCATTCTCCTGTAACTTCATCCCTATTAGCCCCAAATATTTTCCTAAGAACCTTATTCTTAAACACCCTTAATCTCTGTTCCTCTCTAAAAGTGAGAGTCCAAGTTTCACAACCATACAGAACAACCGGTAATATAACTGTTTTATAAATTCTAACTTTCAGATTTTTTTGACAGAAGACTAGATGACAAAAGCTTCTTAACCGAATAATAACAGGCATTTCCCATATTTATTCTGCATTTAATTTCCTCCCAAGTGTCATTTATGTTTGTTACTGTTGCTCAAAGATATTTGAATTTTTCCACCTCTTCGAAGGATAAATTTCCAATTTTTATAGTTCCATTTCGTACTATATTCTGGTCACGAGACATAATCATATACTTAGTCTTTTCGGGATTTACTTCCAATCCAATCGCTTTACTCGCTTCAACTAGAATTTCCGCGTTTCCCCTAATCGTTTGTGGATTTTCTCCTAACATATTCACGTCATCCGCACAGACAAGAAGCTGATGTAACCCGTTCAATCAGAAAAAGGTTATGTACAGAATTATAAATTTAGTCTGAAAAAGTTAAGGGTCGAATGAGATGCGTGTTATAAACCTCAAATGTACAAAAATGTTCGTACGATACCCACCTTATATTGAACTCTTTTTCAATAGCAATTGTTCAGAGGTTGACTCTCCTGTCCACAATAGGACTCTAATTTCTCATAATATTATGTAATTCACTCATAGTGCTCTGTCCAAGAGCAGGTCTCTCACTGCAAACCCAGCTTTCTCCAATCTTTCCTATTTTCTGCCTTCCTCTTTGTCTCCTCATATGATCCATATATCTTAATGTCGTCTATCATCTGATAACTTCTTTTGCTCCAAATTTTTCTCCTGTTCACCATTCCTTTCAGTGTATCCTTCAGTAGGCAGTTTCTTCTTAGCTAGTGACTGTTAATTTCTTTCTCTCTTCCTAATCAGTTTCAGCATTATTCTTGCTTCACCCACTCTTTCTAGCACAGCTTCATTTATTTTTTCTGTTCATTTATCACGCCACATTTAAAATGATTCCAGTTGCTTCTCTTCACTTTGCCCTAATGTCCATGTTTCTGGACCTTACAATGCCACATTTGAACAAAGAATGTCACTAGTTTCTTTTCTGGTTCTCTCCAAAGGACCGCAGAAAATGTTCCTTTTCAAGCTTCCTTTGACATTGCTATCCTACTTTCGACTTTCTGGCAGCAGCTCATGTTACAGCTTATAGTAAACCCCAAGTATTTGAAGCTGTCTACTTGTTCCACTGCATCATTTTGAATTCGCATGTCTACCTTCTTTATTTTTTCTTCCAATAACCTTAGTCTTCATCTTGTTTGCACTTACCTTCAACCCGTACAGCTCACACTTATCATTATTTTTAATGATTCCTTCTAATTCTGCTCTCAACCGCTTGCTTCTACTTTTTCAAGGTAAGTGTTCACTACATCGTATCACACGCATCGGACGAATTGCACGGATCGGAAAAAGACTATCTTTGCTGTAATTGTTATGTAACCATGTTCACTACATCGTATCGGACGCATCACCTCTTGGCAAATCCGTCAATGTTTCTCGGATGGGCAACTTTTCCGATGTGTGCAATCATGGCCTTCTTTAATAAATCAATTTTAATTGGTGAACTGTTACTATTATGTTGTGCCACGTTCAGTGTGGCGCCAAAATGGCAGACGGAAAACTTATTTCGCGTGTAGAAAATTGCGAAGAATTATATAATTTGAGGCATTTCCATTACAGTAATCAAGTCGTTTCTTGCAAATATATTATGTAACCAATATTTCTTTCGTTTCTTCCTCTTCAATTAAGACGCATGAAGCAATTACAAATTCTTATTCGCTAACAGACGTAATTAATAGACCTAACCTCAACTCCTCTTTTTTCAGCAATGTCAATATCGTACGACGTCATGTTTTACACAGCTGATAGGGGGAGGTGATGAGGTGAAGCCGTTACAGTGAACGCACTGCACTTAAAATATCCATTGCGTGCGATTCATACGAGGAGTGTGATACGATGTAGTGAACTCTTACCTTCAGGGTTCAAATCGCTTTAACTCCTTAAATAATGATCATCAAACCAGGAGTTTGGTGGCATTTTTAGCCAGTGGTTACACCAACCGACATTGATGCATGCAGGCATTAAACATCTCATAAGACTGTGGACATAAAATGTTTAAAATCAAGGCACAATAATTAAATTGTAATTACTTTCGAAGAAAAGAAATAAGATACTGTACCTGAGTGTCAAATATAATGAAGAAACAGAAAAGAACAGCACCAGCCCAGGAGATCACGAATTCTAGGACAGTGCTTTGCACAAACAACTGTAGTAAGGATCCAGCCAAAAGGCAGCACAAAACAGTGAACAATCTGTAAGAAACAAATGGTACATCAACAATTACATTTTATCACCAATAGTACATTATGCAACGAGACTATAATGATAGTAATTAAGAAGCAAGTATGGATGTTTATGAAACGAGCGCAGGCGAGTTTCATAATTTTCATACGAGCTTCTTAATTACCATTATAGGCGAGTTTCATACGACTTTTTATGCTCGACAATATTTCTAACTTGAAATTATTCATTTTATTTGTATCTAACTGACCTCGAGCAATACCTCGTAAATTGTGAGATGTGAGCAGACGCAAAAGTATTGATTTTTTCCGAGGAACAGATGTCCATATTGACCTTGATAGCCTATAAGAACCTACCGAGTAAACTAAATATTAACTTTGATATAACATTGAAATTAAATTAGACACTGAAAAACGAGTAGACAAGTTGAATTTATTTGAATATTATTTACAATTAACGCTAATTATTATAGTAACAGAACATAACCTTCTGCGACAGTATTGGATTTCCAGCCTCCGTGACTTTTCGCTAAATGTCTGTCGATTGCATATCCGAGAATAATCGATATAACGGTACAAAGCTGACTTGTCATTGGCTGAAGACCTGTACTTTAATGAGTAGGTGTACTTTAATGACATGCATTAAAGGACTGCTACCAGGTGTATAATTACTACATTTCGGCATGGTCGAGCATAAAATATTATAAAGCATTATCAGAAAATGCCAATGATATTGTTTACGAGTTCACTCAATTAAAAGAAACTGTAGATATTAATCTAAGGGTCATATTCATAGACGAGACTTTGGACCATAGTTGACTTTGGAAAGTACAAAGTCACCATTTTCCTATTCACAGTCGACACTTTGAGGAAAGTAAACTTCAATCATGACTTTACTTTGAGTTGCCGAAACTCTAGATTTTGACTATGACTTTCGTTCGTGGGCAAAAGGAAAATAACTGATATTTGGGAAATGGCTGAATTTGCTGAGAATATTGAAGACATCTAGGAGATTATTAAAGCTGCTCATGTTCCTTAGCGAATTATTATAGATTATAAATTCAAATCAAGGTACAGAGTTGATAAACAGACAGTATTAAATATCCTCATGTTTCAACTTTCACTGATGAATAATCAAAGAGGATTATCTATTTCACCAATAAATAATAACTTATTTCATCGCGATTTTACACTATAGGTAAGGATTAATAGCTTAATATTGATTCTTACTGTTTAATTCTATATAGAGGATAGATTGTACAGTCGGAAATGCAGTTAATTTATAATCCTTGCGGTCGTCATAATAATGTTTTCTGCATATTGATTTCAGATAATTTTAAGTAGTTTCTGTAGACATGCAGGGAATAACTCTGCCAACTGTCAGCAGGATAATATGTCTCTTTCATAGTCTGTCATTGGTGGAATCTTATCTTCCATATCTTCACAACAAAATTATTTTACAATGAAATAATTTCAGGGCTTAATGTGAAACTAACATAACTACAATAGATGTTTTATTCACAACAAAATTCTTAACAGGCAATACTATTTCAGATAAACTATGCCATCATGTTTTGTAGTTATGAATTGTGTTATATACAAGACTGTTCGAACTGAGGTACGATTTTTTGTGGCCAGGTAGAAGAACAAATTATTATCGATGGTGTAAAGAATTAAAAATGTCAATTTTTGGACTTACATTAGTTTCACAATAAGCCCTCGAATAATATTATTCTTATGTAAGGCTGCAAGAACGGTTAACAATTGCTTAACATGTACCGATGTTCAATTGTTTCATTGATTTGTGACACAAAAGATGGCTTTGATTGTGGCAATGCCTACTTTATTTCAACTACCGGTATCTACAGGTATTAATTTAATTCGTTTAGAAGGCAGTGATTTTGATTGCCAACATTGGAACAAGATCGTCAAATCTCGACTTGTCAAAGTCAAAAGTCAAAGTCAAAGTCTCAGAAGTATTGTCTATGAATAGGACTTTTAACAAAGTTAAACTTTACTACCAAAGTCGACTTTGAGAAGTCTTCATCCAAAGTCTCGTTTATGAATACGGTCCTAAGTGAATGGAATGTGAAAAAAAACAAATGTGACTGACAGGTGGGATTGTGTTGGTACAAAAGTGTAAAGAAAACTCTGTTAATTTGCATAATATTTTATTATTTGCTTACCTTTTGTTGCGTCTTCCATGGGGCAATGCAAGACTGGATGTGTTTTCAGCCTTATGAACATTTAGTGGACTGATGAAAAGAACTGTGCTTTCCTAAATTTAGTTAAAACGACTTTAACTGTTAAAAGTCATTTAAGCTCTTGTGCTGACTTTTACAGTTGGATACAAATTCAACAGAAAATATGATCACAAATCCATACTTACTTACTGGTTTTTAAGGAACCCAGAGGTTCATTGCCGCCCTCACATAAGCCTGCCATTGGTCCCTATCCTGAGCAAGATTAATTCATTCTCTATCATCATATCCCACCTCCCTCAAATCCATTTTAATATTATCTCCCCATCTATGTCTCGGCCTCCCTAAAGGTCTTTTTCCCTCCGGCCTCCCAACTAACAATCTATATGCATTTCTGGATTCGCCCATACATGCTACATGCCCTGCCCATCTCAAACGTCTGGATTTAATGTTCACGTCTGGATTTAATGTTCCTAATTATGTAAGGTGATGAATACAATGCGTGCAGTTCTGTGTTGCGTAACTTTCTCCATTCTCCTGTAACTTCATCCCTCTTAGTCCCAAATATTTTCCTAAGCACCTTATTCTTAAACACCCTTAACCTATGTTCCTCTCTCAAAGTGAGAGTCTAAGTTTCACAACCATAAAGAACAACCGGTAATATAAGATCACAAATCCATAGTTCAAAGAAATCATGTGCAGTTGTAATAGCCTGAATTTTAGTTGGTAAAATTTGTGTTTGATATCTCGCATATAAGAAATGTCCCAGCTTTTTAGTTAAAAAATCTGGTCATCCTGATCATATATCATAATGCCTATTCTATCCAAAAAGTTTCCACCTTATTCACATTTCACCTTGACGTTTTACTGTATGCACCTGACAGTAATACAATAAACATTCCAAAATACGATAAAAAGAAAGGATCCAGTTTTAATTGGTATTGCAGAGACTAATATTCAGTACTTATCAAACTTACCCAAATCCAAATGAAGAGAAGTCTCGTTTCGTTTGGAATGTATATGCTGACAAACCAAGTACAACCGTGACAGTGAGGAACAGAGCTTGCAGAACAATGTACTGGTCATAGAAAGTCAAGATCACTCCAACTGAGTATGCCTGTATTACAGTCTGGAAGAAAACACAATATATTAAGAATATATTACAGCATGTATGATAAATTCGATTATTATAAATTGAACTATTTAATATAAAAGATAATAGAACAACTCACAAGGGAAATGTTTATACCAAATTGTTGTTGTTGTTTTCTAATGCCAGGCGTTTGACAATAAAGTCATTTGACCTCTTGCACTCCAATATTTTTCAAAGATATTATCATGACCAGCCACTGAAGCACAGATTTTGAGGTGTTCCGAATCCATTTCTTGGTTTGAGTTGCACAATGGGCAGTTAGGGGACTGATATATTCCAATTCTATGCAGGTGTTTGGCCAAACAATCATGGCCTGTTGCCAATCTAAATGCAGCTACAGACGATTTTCGTGGTAAATCGGGAATTAACTGTGGATTTTGATGCAGAGAGTTCCATTTTTTCCCTTGGGATTGAGTTTGGAGTTAAATGGCAAGTTGTAGCCGATTTAAGTGAACACCATATTTTAACGTTTTGGTGGCTACTTCATTCACACACAACCCCCAGAATGTTTGGAGGACCACACCTGCTGTTGGTCGATGGGTCCGTTGGACCTAGCTGGGAGATCTTGTTGATCACCAAATTGTACACTATGTTAGATCTCCACAAATACAGAAGTCAGTTGCTCTTAATGTTAAGATTGTGAAATTAATATAATATATACATTACTGTAGGCGAACATCTCAAAATCTGTGTGTCAGTGGCTAACTATGACAATATCGTTGAAAAATATTGGAGTGCAAGAGGTCAAATGACTTTATTGTCAAATGCCTGGCATTAGAAAACAACAACAACAACAATATTACTGTAGGTACATTAACACAAAACCACAATTTAAAGTCACAAAGGGTTTGTGCACTTGATGTGGGTTTCTGGCATCTTGTCAGCCCTCTCTAGTTATGTGGACATAAAGGGAAAAGTTAAGACAGTTTCGGGTGAAGTTATTGGGTAGCTCAGTTGGTAAGAGCATTGGTGCATTCAGTCAAAGGTCCCGGGATCAATACCCGGCCCTGGAACAATTTTTCCCTTGAAATTATTCGAAACACATTAAGTCAAAAATATTACTTCTGAGAAAAAGGCGTTTTTATTCTATCAAACTTGAATACTCAAAATATTATTTTTAGTAAGTTGTTTCTCTTTATGGGCATTTAATTTTTGAATTCTAAGTTTACACACATACATTATGTACATTATATACACCTTTTTCTTAGAACTAATATTTTTGACAATGTATTTTGCTTGTAAACCAACGATTTATAATTTTAACTTTGTTTTTTTCTAAGATTTCTTACATTTTTGGACTCGGTTTTAGAATGTTTTTGATTCTGGTTGAAGAGAAATAGAAGTATTCAGAGAAAAGCTATTTAATCCAGTTCAGACCTCACAAAATCTGCTGAGTGTTCGGTAAACGATGGAACTGAAGACGAATATAAAGATAGGAGAATAAAGACAAAATAAAAAGTTTCTTCAGTGCAAATGCACTTACAAAATTCCTCACTCCTATTAATACAAACCAAATATTATTGTTTTCAGTTATGGTAGGTCAAAGATATGTACTTACAAATGTAGCAAGGAGGATTAAGTTTGCTGGAGAATCTCTTCTCTTGATAAACAATGCAATGAGCACAACCATGCTCAGCAGAAGTGCACAGCTCATCAACCACTGACTGTAAAAAGTGAGTCAATTAATAACATACACTTCAGCAATAAATAGTCTGACATCCTTCTTGTCCATCAATGCAAAACTGCTAATACAGTACATTCAATGTAAAACTGGGCCGGTACATTACACATATATTTCAACATAACATAATGTTAGAATGCTAATGTTTGAATTTTGTCATTCCAATCTTGAAGGTGAAGGTGGGACGAGGGGGAGATGGAGTTGGAGAGGGGAGCGTAGGGAGGCTTTATTTATTCATTGTTTTTGAGTCTTTCCGGTTGCACATGCACACTTTCCAAGTGTTAATCTGCTGTGCTGTGTACCGAGTCCTGTTGCCGGTGTGATTGACCTTCGCCATGCAATTCAGTGCTGAGAACGTGCTTCCATTGTGGAACACTACTTCAGAACAAATTTATATAGAGATAGCCGTGTTAAATTCACAGAAACATTTGGGAATAACGTTCCTGCGAAAAGCACAATTCAGGAAATGGTGAAGTAGTTCCGTGAAACCCCGTCTGTGCTAAATGTGAAACATAATCATAAGAGGTCTGTATTAACAGAGGATGTAGTGGAGGAAATTCGAGACGTCGTAACAAGATCATTCCACAAATCTTTGCAACACTAAGTCAAGGTAAGCACATATCCCTAGGATCTGTCCACACAGCTGTGAGAAAAATGTTAAAATTCTGTCTATATTGCCTACAAATGTTTTACGAATTGAAAGATGTAAACTATGCTAGTCGTGCTAGAAACATGATAAACCATCTGGACATGTCATCTGAGAAGAAGGACATCATTTCCAGCATTTGCTGTAGCACAGGTAACAGATGTTCTCATGTTCTGTATCAAGGCTGGTTTTAAATTGAATGCACTGTATTTAATAAACTCTATTAAAAACTGTAAGGAAATTATAAGAGTTAAGAAAACTTCACTATGTTAACATGTGTTAAAAAAAGATGATATGTCATACTCATTTTCAGCAGGTGACCTGTTGCTTGTTGTCTGTGCCTTCTGACTTGCTGTATCACACTTCATGAAATTGATACTAAAACTATGTGTTGTACTAGTAGACTATATTGTAAATCTCGTCTGTATATATATTTCATCTAGACTGTGACTATAAATTAAGACTTTATAATAGTAATAAGTTTTTTGACTTGTTCCATATTCTAGCTGTAAAGCAATGTATGAATACCATGGAATGTTAATAAATACAATACAATACAATCACTGCTAGGGGGGATGTCTGAGTACGATGGTGGGAGGAGGGGGAGGTAACTGGATATAAAGCAGGGAGGATGTGGGGATGCGTATTGTCCAATGTATATTATATCAAAAAGTGTATGTGAACTGAAGTTCAGCTGGGTATTAAATATACTTAACATTTTGCTTTTTGATGATATGTGTAGTCTCATTTTACAAACCTATGGATCAACAATTGGCTCTCTTCTGACAAAGGACAAATTTTACAGTCTATGCAAAAGAAACCAAACGACCTGGAAATGTACAAAAACTTGCCCAGACATGTTCAAACATTTTTAACAAGAGCCAGAACAGGTCACATTGTCACTCAATTATACCTACACCGATTTCACATTTCTGATAATCCTACTTGTCTGTGGTGTAATAATCATGATGAAGATCTGGAACACATTCTTCTATACTGTCCATCCATAAACCACAAAAGAAGTAAATTAAAATCATCAGTACCAGTTGCTGAAGACACAGCCCTGCAGTATATATTGACTACACCCCACCTCTGGCTACTAACAACAGGCATCTATAATGAACATCGATCAAAATGCCCCTCATTTCTCGTGAAAAGCAACAACTGAATAGACTACAGTGGACTTTATGTTGTCAGCAAACAGCTGGATACATTAAAAAGATTGATGATATGCGTAGTAATTTCATGTTGTATTTATAGTTGGTTTTGACAATATATTCTGCATAGTTCGATCTATTATATGACTGTTGTATTGTTTTAATGTGCTCCTTATATCTAGCCTGAAATAATTTACCTGTTTGTCCGATATAAAAATCAGAACAATTATTATTATTACAGTGTTGATCTTTTATATAACTGTTAAGTTGTATTTGTTTATGTCTAGTGTTTAAATATATCTGCACCCTGTTTTATGTTTTGTATGTTACTTTATACAGTATTTCAATTTTCTGAATGACGCAATTTTGTGTGTTGTGCTATTCTGATATATTAGTGTAATGAATATTGTGCGAGATCGTGCGTATTTGCTTGGTTTCCGCACAAAACCAATCCGCAGAAAGTCTAAAATTCCACATTCAGTATTCCCAACCTAACACACATAACACTTTCCCTCTTCTTACCACTTAAGTGACATATTGATTTTACTGCTTTAGGCTTTTAACATATTATTTTTAGAGACGTTCAATATAGTAATAATTATAAATTGGAAACTTACCACTGCAATTTCACCTAAATTGCACTGTTAATTATTGTTTTTTAAATATTTGCAAAAATTAAGTAAACTCTACAACTCCACTAAAGTTACTGCATTTGTGATGCAAGTAACATTAAGGAAGCCGTGAAAAAATCAACAAGATTCCATAGACTTGGGAGAAAAAAAAGACAGACGTATATCACGGCCTGCTGGAGTATAGTAAACACAGAAAACATTTTAAAGCAACAATTTTGAAGATAGATATTTTTGTTTTGCAAATTTTCCGTTATTGAACAGAAACCAAGATGGAGATTTCATTGCAACTAATTAGAAATTCCTCTTTCAGGTCTGTAATAAACGATCTTCGCACAAAATAATGTACGATACACGAGCGGTATGTTTTCTTTCAATTCTCGGAAATTAAAAAGAGCCCAACTACGTTTCGCTTTTTCAAACTTTTCCTCGAACATGAAAACTTCAACATACCGCTCTTGTAACGCATATTACTATATCTCCTTTCTGTGCTTGTATATCGTTTGTTTGTTTACTGTGGTAAGTTTGGCTTTATTTTACTATTGAGTTAATTATTTTCAGGTTATAACAGTTTTCTTGTGCCATGTATTTTATGATATTCAGTTTTTCATTGTAATCTATCTTGTCCACCAGGTATATTTATTAGTCTATGTTCCAATGATCGGAAAGTTGCATATTTGTGTTGTACAGGGTGATTTGATGTACAGTGTAAGTGTGCTGTAATTGTGGTAGGTTTTCTGTATATCATATCACACTTTCTCATCAGAAAGCAGGAAGGCAAGAAGCAACCGGAAGACACAGACAATAAGCAACAATTCATCTGCTGAAGATGGAGTAAACAACTCTGAAACAGCCACACGACTTATTAAACTACATTACCTTCTTCAACAAATTTCAACACAGTGAAGTTTTTAAAGTTTTTAGATTTTTATTATATGTAAATATTAAAAGTTATAAAGTGAATCAATAACCAATGTTAAGAAAACTCCTGTTTCTCACTTATTGCAACGACTTCACCATCAAAACTTGTTGTTTCATATATAGGTACAAATGTATGCACAATACATGCGTAATGTATATGCTCAAATATGTATAATTACGTATTTTCCTTAAATTGTCGTCAATGGAAAATATTCTAAGTTGTGTCTGAAATCATCATTTATAAGCAACACAAAAAGCTGGTGTCACATTAAAAAAAATAATTTACTCATAAAACTTAGAGTATCACTACAATCAATGTGAAAATGAAATATTCACTTACTTTGTGTGAATAAAGTTCCGCACAACAGGTACATACATGCAGACACCACTTACGACGACAGTTAACAAAAACTGGAGTGATAACAATCCATAGACTTTCCGAAGAAAACCTAGTAACAAACAACACAAAAACTGAATTAAAATAACTACCAGTATCAACAATACGAAATTATTTCCTATTACGTCTAACAAATTATTTAATGTTATCAATTATAACCACAGCCTGCAACACAAGTATAATAAAAAGTAATGTAACGTTTAGTGTGCGCATGTGTGTGTGGCTGTGAAATTATATAGTGATACCCGTATATTGTTTTAAATGTGCAGCTGTCAAAATTCAAGTATTAAATTTGATTCGTATGGAATGGAGAAGAATGAGTATTGTGGATCTCATCATGTATTCCAGAAAAATCACAACTCCCAAAGAAATCCAGAACGTTTCTATTATCAGACCAGTCCTACTTAAGTCTCTAAGTAACAAAATCTGATGGTGGGTGGCAAGTGATCATACGCCAGCCACCAACAGACGGCCCATTCACACGTCTCCATGCTATTTTAGAAAATTCGCAATGTTATGCTAATTTTTTTAACAATTTCCGTGGGGATTGTTCTAATCTCTCCTTGGGAGACATTTGTTTCCCAAGATACCTATCGACACCTGATATGACTTAAAACTGGACAATCCAGCAGAACGTGGGGTGGTGACGTTAGCTTTGATAGGTCGAAGTGTTAGTTATGCCTCCTACTGTCTAATGTGAAGACGTTATTGGCAGAACGCATATTTTGGACGTTTGTGCATATTGTGAATGTAGCAAGTTGTTCTCTAGTTGTCTGTACTTTGGTAAAACATATGGTAATTATTTACTTTAGCTCACAGCACATTTTCTCCACAAAATTTATTCAGAACTCCATGATTCGACTTGGGGAATACACAGAAACTACTAAAATTGGTCAAAATGCAGTAATTTTCATTTTATCTATGAGGGTCATCCAGAAAGTAAGTTTCCCTGTGGCCGTTTACAGAAAGAAAACAAAATTTCATGGAAAGATATATTGGAACAGATACACCAATTGAGTTATTTTTCAACATATTCTCCGTCGAATTGAGACATCTGTCATACCGTGGAATCAACAAAGAGGTGCAGACGGCTGTCACACACTGGTTCCAATCCCAGGCAGCAGACTTCTATGACACAGGGATACAAACGTTGATCCCATGGTATGACAACCGTTTCAATTCTAGTGGGGAATATGTTGAAAAATAACTCAACAATTGTTGTATCTGTTCCAGTAAATCTTTCCATGAAATTGTGTTTTCTTTCTGTATAACTGTTCCCAGGGAAACTTATTCTCTGGACGCAGCTCGTAGTTAGTTGGTTCTTATAACTTTAAGGTGTGTATTTTTAGGTAGACTTAATTGTACAGTATAGTTGACAGAGACAACCGAAGTTGGTGTGTATGTTGTGGAGTTCCTTATATACGGTTTGTACAGGACCAGAAAAAAAAAAAAAAAAATCGGCCGCCTAATTTTACTAAGTTCCAGATATAACGCATGTGCAGTAACAAAGCGCCTAAATGTATGCTACTTGTGGACAGTCTTGCGAAGTGTGTTGTCTATATTCAGGATTGCTACCAAGACTCTGGCCACATTTTATTTCCGTATCTGTACATTTTTCTCAAGACAAATCAGTTCCGAACAAATTTTGCCCAGAAAAGCATTGCTGGCTAAAGTACAGTGTCTGAAGAAGATGAGGAAAATTAACGAAGTGCATCAAAGACAGTGGCGTAGCGTCAATGTAAGCTAAAAAGCTTAGCTTCCCCAGTTAATAATAATTTCATAATAAACCTGCAGTTTATGGACAAAATTATTTATTAATTTTAATAGAATTTATATTTACGCGTTAAATATTGTGATGCGGCAGCTCAGGATGATTTGTGATGCAGCAGTAAACAAGAAGCCTGCACACACCAGCTTCCAAGCAGACTGGTTTCTTCTGTGTAATCCACCTCACAGATTTTCCATCCCTTTCTAACTAAACTACCCTAGTCGCAAAGCTCGCAAGAAGCTAACTTTAACATTTAAAATAAGTAGTTTCCGAGTTATCCCTTTTCGTCAGTTGTGTTCAGTTGAAGTGTTAGTGTGCACTGTGGCTGATATAATAAATAATGAGTGAAATAACAGTTCCCGACACTAATTTACTTGATTTTTTTTTAGGACAATTGTATTATCAAGACTGACTTACGAACAAAAGTGTGATTTAAAAAACAAATGACCGACTCCCTTGCTGTCAATGAAGGACACAACCAAAACACAGACGCATACTTACGTAATGATACTAATATTGTGATTTCTCTAAGTATACGTGTCAATTTGTTAGAGATATGTGTAAACCGTGAAATCATATTTTACTAGGTATCATTTGAGGTCATGCCTTATTGGTGTTACTTACGAGGTTCCAACCAATCTTCGACTGCTGACTTGACATTAACTACTATTTATTTTAAGACTGTATCTTTTGTAATACGTTTTCTCATATTGTATGAAAGACAACTTGAGTTAGCTTCCCCTGCTCAAAATTTCATGCTACGCCACTGGTCAAAGATAAAATAGTGATTTGAATGCTAATCTTATTTTGTTATCAAATTATAAGTTTCTGTCCCTAACTTCACATGAAGTAGAAAGAACTTTTTCCAAGCACAAGTTTATTTTTACGGACAGAAGAAACAAGTTAGATCCTGAAAACATCGAAAAGATTTTGTCACAAGGTTTCATACAGTCAAGAAAGAAAATGAACTGTCTATATCAGACTGGCTGTAATTAAATTAGAAATAGCCAATAAGGCAATGATTAAGAAATTGAAGTGACCGTGTTTTTCTTTCTGCCCAATAATTTTAATATTTCTCATTATATGGCCAATGTTATGTTTTTCGTATGATCCTGTATTATGGTAAATTTGCTGACTTTTCAGCTTTCAGTGCAAATATTGGCATTTTTAAGTGTATATTTGCAAGTATATTTTAGGGTTTTCAGTTCATATAATTTTCAACACCACTAATCACTTACCCATGCGTATATTAACAGATGCCTGCATGACATTATTGTTGTAAGCGAAGTCATCGGCAATTCCTGGCTTCCCTCCAAACTCCACATCCTCTTGTGCGAACATTAGAGGCACAGTCGTCATGTCGTAAACTCTGCAAACATAGAAGTCACAGCAAAACTGGAGTTTCATGCTCAATAAAACACTCAATATTTTAATACTTTTACGTGCATCATTTTAGTAGGTTATGTTTCTTTTCTCCACAATTTTTTTATTCCTTCTACTACCTAAATGTTATGATTTTTTTCGGTCAATAGTCTAGGTTTGCTGAGTAAATCTGAAGGAGCAGGAGCTGGAGAAACATGTTCTCTCTTTTCATTTTACTCATTCTGTAGGAGAATCTATAAATTTTTTAGGGAAGTTATTGCTATTAACATATCTTCGCAAAACCTTATACATTAACGGTCTTACTAATAACTCTATATACAGACGTTTAACTGTCTTATACTTATACAATGAGTAGCTCGTTTATAAGTCGTGTGTAAATTCCTTACTAATAATCACTACATACGTCGTGTATAACAGTATAACTGTTACACAGCTACGTCATAGTTTCGTCATTACTTCGTTACGAAAGGTAATAGAATATCTGAGGTTCTCTACTGGATCCGGTAGAGCGCTCTAGTGTGACGTGTTAAATATCGATAGTACAACTGGCTCTAACCGATTACCACCCTACATTTTGGTCAAAGAGTACAAGCTACAGCAATATTATTCTAATAATTCTATGATCTTTGGTTTGTTCTTCTGTGGTTACAAGGTAAACATTATAAAATGACAGTCGATACGAACAGCTGTTAAAGGGGCGGCCATTTTTTCCCTACATACAACGCTTAAACAAGGGGTTTCGTGTATATAACTACTGCAAAGCAATTCCCATTGTATAGTTATACGTCCATAGCTTATTCACGGTTTATTAGTAATGTTTTCTGTCTCAACTCTGCATAAGTCTCGTATAAAAACTATACACGGTTTATTAGTAAGACTGTAAATAAATTCTAAAGAGTTGTCATATTTGCAAACTGCTGTAATATCAGATTCAAGGGCAGCCATACATGCTATAAATTAATTTAAGAAAAAAAGGGGTTAAAATTCAGGATTGTAAGAAAATGAACTATTATCTAACTAAACAACAGAAAAAAAAGTTTACAGTGGATTCCTTCCCATTGCGATATAAAGGGAAATGGAACAGCAGACATTGTGGCTAAAAAAACACTGAAGTTTAACAACCATTATATTGGAAATTTATCAAATACCTTGGAGCAACAGCAACAATGAAGAGTCCACTGCAAGAATGATGGATGTAATTTTGCATACATTTTGCAGGAGAAGCAATTGAAAGTTTGAAATGCTTAGCGCTCAAAGCTTAACTGTGATTTTTCGATCATTACTGGACAATGACTATCAGTGTTAATGCAATATAACTCTCTATGCACATTCTATATGAAGGGTACACGGGAATAACGATGAAGGTCCATTTTAGAAAGTTTCTAGAAAAACGAATTTTAAAGTTTAAGCACTTAATACCTTGTTATGTGTGTACTTAATAGAAATTGACGTATTGGAATGTCAAGAACGATGATTTCTTATTACTAGCTAGACCACATGATAGTACTTCCTTTCCACTATAAGATGGCATTATTAACTCAATTTCGATTTTTGATGGACCTTGATCGTTTTTCCCGTGTACCCTTCATATGTCTTAAGCTATGCATTGACAGTTTTGGTTCATTTTCGACAAGAAAGTGACATCCATCATTCTTGCAGTGGACTCTTCAAATATAAATGACACTCAAGAGAATTAAAAGCAAAATAAATATGGGAAATGCATGATATTATTCGGTTGAGTAGGCCCTAACTTTTGTCATAAAGTCTGCTTTCAAAAAAGCTGAAAGTTAGAATTTATAACAGTTATATTACCGGTTGTTCTGTATGGTTGTGAAACTTGGACTCTCACTTTGAGAGTGGTACAGAGGTTAAGGGTGTTCGAGAATAAAGTGCTTAAGAAAATATTTAGGGCTAAGAGGGATGAAGCTACAGGAGAATGGAGAAAGTTACACAACGCAGAACTGTATACATTGTATTTTTCACCTCATATAATTAGGAACATTAAATCCAGACGTTTGAAATGGGCAGGGCATGTATGGGTGAATCCAGAAATGCATATAAAAAATGTTAATTGGAAGACCTGAGGGGAAAAAGGCTTTTGGGGAGACCGAGATGTACATGGGAGGATATAAAAATGGATTTGATTGAGGTGGGATATGATGCTAGGGGCTGGATTAATCTTGCTCAGGATAGGGACCGATGGTAGAGTTATGTGAGGATGGCAATGAACATCTGGGTTCTTTAAAAACCATTTGTAAATAAGAAGAAGGCTATACAACTTTACGAATGTAACACTTGTCTCCCGTAAGTAGGCCTACAGTGAGAAATAAATATAAAAAAATATATCAGTGAATACCTAATAACGAGTGTTGTGTTATCAAGGATTCAAAACTTTTACCAAATTCTCAATTATTCCCGGGGAGCGCGCTTCCGTACAGGGGCAGTGGTATTTTCTCTAAGGTTACAGCCCAGTTTAGGTGTGTGTGT
Organism: Periplaneta americana; assembly: GCF_040183065.1. Taxonomy (NCBI): domain Eukaryota; kingdom Metazoa; phylum Arthropoda; class Insecta; order Blattodea; family Blattidae; genus Periplaneta; species Periplaneta americana. The sequence goes on from NC_091117.1 coordinate 34,518,000, forward strand.
ATTAATCGAAAAAAAAAAAATGTCATACAAACATGCGTTCTATTCACAATATTTTCTCGCCCCTAATTTTCGATTAATATACACACACTTAAACTGGGCTCTAACCTTAGAGAAAATGTCACTGCCTTTGTACGAAAGCGTACCGGAAATTTTATAGAACAGCAAACGGAAGAAAACTGAGGGAACTCGGATTATTTTTGTATATAGTAAAGAAAAAAATGGGAAGGGAAAACTATGTTATAAACATATGTAAGTATATAAGAAATATTAATTAAGGGGAAAGAGTTTTTCTTAAGATATAATTATTATAAGTAGTATGGAGTGTATTGTAATAGTTATTAATAGTATAATGTATAGGGTGGTTTCCTGGAAAATAGAAATGTAACAGGACCACCATTAGCGAATGATACACAAATTGTACATAATTTTGATGACAATAAATACACATACATATACCTTTTAGTGTCCAGAATGGAACACTGAACACTAGAACGAGACAAGATCAACTGGCTTGAAGATTACACTGATATTTCGATCAGTTTCATGACTGCTTGTAAGGACACAAGAACAAGCATGCCTCGAGTTTTCTTCCTTCCACTTACTCTTCTAATAAATTAAAACATAAACCCACCAACCGTAACACAGTAGAATACCATAAACTTTTATCACCCATTCCAAGGTTATGTGGTCTGTTTCTATCACTATAAGCCGGATAGAATAAGTCAACAACGTAAGAAAGACTTCAAATACCTACCATACTGACTGAAAAGACGAATATGCAAATTTCAAATGAAAGCAATAGGCCTAGACCTACTTAATACAAATTAATTATTAAATGCACATTTCGTACACGGTCATCAATGGGGAACTGACAGGTATGTGTCAATATTTTGTGGGTGACTGTGTTAACTTACAGTAACACATTAATTTTAATACAAAGATTACTCCTTAACGGAGAGGTTATAATTTGAATTTCTGATAATAGACAAAACTGTCTATTCGGTATTGCCACATCGCGATTTTGAAATATAAATATTTGTAAGACCATCATATTGCACCTCGGCACAAATCAACCATCTGTAAGTCGTTTTTGGCATTACAAAGAAAAAGGCTATGTAATTAAAGCATTAGGAAGAAATTATGATGTGTCAAAATTTCTACCATGCAACATATATACCCTAGTTCCTTAAGAATTATCAACAAGACAATAAATTTGCATCAGTCTCCAGTACCTTGACACACGGAATTTCAAACAAACAAAACAAAAAAAACCTATCCTAACAGGTGTAACAAATAATGACCATTGATGCAAATCTGTAGTGTAAACATTTGACAATTTACATAATTTTATTATTCGAGCCGTTCCAAAAAAAAAAAAAAAAATACTGTACATCCTCACAGCAACCACTTTCATGTGTGCATACGAAACCTGTATGTTTAAAACAGGCTATATTATGCATAAATGACGTTAATAATTCATTGATAAATAGAGCCATTCCAATATTTCAACAAATTACATTGCATATGTTGTCCATTAATATAACTGTACCTACCTTCCTTCGAGTTTTCCCGAAACTTTCCTTTAGCAGTGTCGTAAAAACAAACCTCACTCTGACGTTCACCAATATGTCAGCTGTTGTACAACATATCGATAATATTGATAAGACAAAAATCGATAATTTATATCGACTATAGTAGCGTGTGTTGCCATCTATTGTCATTCATTTAAATCGGAAAGTCATACTTCCTCGAAACTTACCAACAGATGGCATGTATGCAGGACTGGCAACAGTGAGCTCACTGACTGGCAAGACGTACGAGCAATGTCGCCAACCCCTTTTGTTTGACGACTCATCTACAGAATGCTCATTTTCTTCGTATCTTTACGCATAGGCGGAGATAGAATGATTTTCTTGGTGGGGGGATGCAATGTCTTGATGAAATAAGCTAATTCACAAATATGTATTGTATTCTTATCATCCCAATATTCGCAGCGGTGGCGGAGACGAAAATTTTGCGTACCGTATGCAGCGGCATATCAAGATGATATGATAATCATTCAATCGCACTGTTATTTTTATGATTGGTAGGTCAATGTCTGAGGAAAGCATAGAAAAAAATTCGAAATCAAAATCGTTTTTGAAAAGTGTGGGGGGGGGGGGGCGAGGAAATACGAACTTGGAAGTGACATGCTCAAAATAGACATTTACATCTTCAAAATGTTGGTTAGCGGTTAGCTGCAAACTTTTTTATTTTCCAGGTTGGATGTTGAAATGTTATGTTTTATTTAACGACGCTCGCAACTGCAGAGGTTATATCAGCGTCGCACAATGTGCCGGAATTTTGTCCCGCAGGAGTTCTTTTAAATGCCAGTAAATCTACTGACATGAGCCTGTCGCATTACAGCACACTTAAATGCCATCGACCTCGCCCAGGATCGAACTTATTCGTGTTTCAGGTGTAACCTGAAGAGCGTCCTGCATTTGGTCCGTCGTATGCTGTTACGCCTCTGTATGTCCACAGCGACTGCACCGAGTCTGTTCCTGGCCCTGCTGAAATATTGTGGAATGTATTATGCTAAATCTAATGTAATAATTTTATAACATTCAGACAACTAATAGTACATTATGCAACGAGCCTATAATGAAGGTAATTAAGAAGTGAGTATGGATATTTATGAAACGAGCGCAAGCGAGTTTCATAATTTTCATACGAGCTTCTTAATTACCATTATAGGAGAGTTTCATACGACTTTTTATGCTCGACCATATTTCTAACTTGATACTATTAATTTTAATTGTATCTGACCTTCAGCAATGTTCCGTATGTTGTGAGATGTATGCAGACGCGAAAGTATTGATTTTTTCCGAGGAACAGATGTCCACATTGACCTTGCTAGGCCATAAGAACCTACAGAGATAACATTGAAATTAAATTCGACATTGAAAAACGAGATGACAAATTGAATTTATTAGAATTTTATTTACAATTAACGCTAATTATTATAGTAACAGAACATAACCTTCTGCGACAGTATTGGATTTCCAGCCTCCGTGACTTTTCGCTAATTCTCTTTCGATTGCATATCCGAGAATAATCGATACTTGCGGTTTTATAACGGTAGAAAGCTGACCTGTCATTGGCTGAACAGGTGTAACCTGAGTCGTCATTGGCTGAAAGACCTGACCTTTAATGAGTAGGTGTACTTTAATGACATGTATTAAAGGACTGCTACCAGGTGTATAATTACTACGTTTCGGCATGGTCGAGCATAAATGTATTTATAGGTATTATAATAATTAAAAATGGAATTTAGGGCCAGTCGAAAAAATAAATTAAGGAATTAAAACTTATAACATATTTCTATTTATTTACTTATTATTAATATTCATTTATTCAATGCAGAAGCATTGACTGGAGTCATTAGCCAAACAATGGCGGTAAGACGTACAAATGCAAATACAAACAACAGACAGAAAGAAGAATACTAAATACTTGATAACAGTTCGACGTTTTGTCCCTGGCCTCCCAATACCTATCCAATATTAACCTGTTTTAACCTAGCGCTACCATAATTTGGTAACGCAGTGGTTCCCAAAGTGTGGGTCGCGATCCTTTGGGGGGGGGGGTCGTGCAAAAAGCTTAGTGGGGTCGCGAGATGACTCATAAAATAAAATAAAATATGCCTTATTAACATATATTTATGCTATATTTAGAAACATAAACAACGTTCAACATAAAATGAAATAATGTTTCAATGGTGATAAAGTAAAAATAATGAATATGATGAATGTGCCTGTTTTAAAGAAAGTAGCTCCTCAAATCTGATGAGCTTTGTATTCGGTACACAGACAATAACATCTTTAATATTTCAAGGAGATTTATCGCTTTTATTTTTATGATATGGCCTATGCTGATGATATAGATATCATTGGTCGATCTGTGGAGAATGTTAAGAGAACATTTACTGCTTTAGAAACAGCAGCCCAAAAAATGGGGCTGAAAATTAACGAACAGAAGACTAAGTACATGATTGTTGGACGTAAAAAACAAAAAAGGGACTTGACAACAACAACCCATTTAGAAATTAATCAATATAAATTTCAGAGGGTCTCTAGTTTTGTATATCTGGGCTCCTTAATCAATGACACTAATGATATTAGTGAAAAAATTGATAGAAGAATTCAAAATGCCAATAAAGCATATTTTGGATTAGAGGCACTTTAAGTCAAGACTTCTTACAAGGGAAACAAAATGCAATATTTATAATGTTTTGGTAAAACCTGTATTAACATATGGCAGTGAAACGTGGACCCTTTCAAAGACTAATATGTCAAGATTGAGATCCTTTGAAACCAAAATTCTAAGGAAGATATATGGCCCAATATGTGATAATGAAGAATGGCGAATAAGGTACAACTTTGAACTTTACCAACTATATAAGTCCCCTGATGTGGTTACAGTCATTAAAATATCAATATTAAGATGGGCAGGACATGTGCAAAGGATGGCAGCTCATGAGATACTCAAGAAAGTTATGGGGAATAAATTGAAGGAAAAAGGAGTGTAGGACGACCAAGACTCCGATGGATGGATGGATGGAGTGTTAGAGGATCTAAAGAAAGTGGGAATTAAAGGATGGTGGTTGGTTGCCAGGGACAGAGATGCATGGAAGAGAGTTCTAAGGGAGGCCGAGGCTCAAATTGGGCTGTAGCGTCGATGATGATGATGATGATGATGATTTTTATGATAATTATAAACTAGAAACTTATTTTGCAATAATACGAGATTAAAAATGCTATAAAAATTAAGAGCTTCTTTTGCAAGCTCGAGATGTTCTTGTATTCTTTTGATCCAAAATTGGCCTACGCTCTGCGAAAAAGTAGGCTATGGTTTCAACATTCCATCAGTAAGTAGACTAGTATATCAATCAGTCTTTCATTGTTTATTTATTATTATTATTATTATTATTATTATTATTATTATTATTATTATTATTATTTTAATTTGAGCCGGTTGAACACAAATGTCTAAAAAAAGGATTCAGTATCCATTCGTGATTGTCGTAATTGTTTTAAGTTTTTTTTCGAGAAAATATTCGAAAGCTTTCGTTTAAAATTTGTGCAAATTTAATTGCATGCCTCATAAACAAATTTAGTACTCATCGTATCACGTGGTACGTAGCTAAATGTTCCATAAGTTTATTTTAACAGTCAGCACAATGAATCGAATTTCTTTTCGTCAAGTGATGTCGACCGGAAATCAAGTTTCTTTATAAATCCATCGATTTTATCTCTGGCTGTTATGTTAACATCTTGGTCTTGTAAACTACTATTCGAAGTGTTTAAGTGTTCGAAAAATATATCAACAAGAAAGATCAGTCTAAGAAGCCAACGAGAATTTAAAAATAAATTTGCGTATTCTGATTTCTCCTTCTCTAGGTACCGGTACATTAGAAGTTGGGTGATACCCACTGGTTTTGAATAAAATTAACGTTGTCTTCGATTTTGTAGGGATTTTCATTTTTCGAATGGGTTTAATTACAAGTACGGCAGTGGGGGCGGGGTGGTCGTAAAAAAGTTTCGTGCAGAAGTGGGTCGCGCCTCAAAAAGGTTTGGAAAACACTGTGGTAATGCAATATAACTTGCTTCGCATCCGTCCTTAATTACTATAAAATTTAACTTTTCTCTGGAAATCCAAACTATGTGATGTGTTCTTCCTTATTATATTGTGAAATCACAAATTTATTATACCAGTTGAGCATGAGCAACTGCGCGGTTTAGATGTTGCTTTCTCAGCAGCAATTTTGGAGAGCAACAAGATGTAGGGTAATAATTCATTTGTTACTTTGATTAACTTAATAGTAATGCTTATTGTAGTATTCTACTTATTGTTGATTGAGTAGTAGTGTTCATCAAGCACAAGTTTTCTATCCATAGCATTGTTGTGGACATCATGCATTGCTTCTTACGTTACCATGGTAACGCCAGGCTAATGTTGTCACATCCTTTGTGCTCTCTTGCTACTAACTGTAAGATGGAGGAAATGCAAGAGAGTACAAAAGTAACAAAATGAATGTTACTAACAGGTGCATAACCATGCATGAGATACTTTTTGAATTAGAAAACGAAAAATTAGAGCATTCTACATAGGGCCACCAAAGCCCAACTTTATTTCTGATGAGGATTCTGCAGATGAAGAGGGCGGCATGTTAAACAACCTAAGTGGAAGGAAACTGAGTGCTGAAGCTGAGGTTATTTTTTATAATAGTGACAGAATAGGTGGACCAGACGATATTCCTTTCATAGAAGAAGAGGAAGTTGAAGAGTCATCTGTAATAGAAAGATAAAGATACCGTCAACATTGCAATGTGAGGAAAGAGTGCCATCAGAGAAACGTAAGTAGATAAAACAGTACGTATCACTTCAATCGATTTTTCCAGACAGTGGCTTTAAAAATAGAGATGTGACAAATTCTGTTTTCTCTATCAAAAAATCACTTCATCTTTGTAAAAACTGTTTTAACCTATTTTCACATGGTTGTTACATGTAGCTATACAAAATACTTGGCAGCTAAGTAGAAGATCCGATTTAACATTCACTGAATTAGAATTAGAGATTTGAAGAAGTCGGAAGCACCCCAAAAGACAAGGGGCAATCGATTACTTCCAAATACAACGTTAGTGGAGCTACAAGCCGTGTCCAGAAAGTAAGTTTTCCTGGGGCCGATTAGAGAAAGGAAACACAATTTCATGGAAAGATTGAATGAAATAGACATAGCAATAAATTGTTGAGCTATTTTCAACATAATTCCCCACCAGAACTGAGACATTCTCATACCGTGGGATCAACAGAGAGGTGCAGACGGCTGTCACACACTGGTTCCGATCCAGGCGGCAGACTTTTACGACATAGGGATACAAAAGCTGATGTCTCATTTCCGGTGGGGAATATGTCGAAAAATAGTTTTAAGAAATTTCTGTATTATCTGTTCCAATAAATCTTTCCATGAAATTGTGTTAACTTTCTGTAAACGACGCCAGGAAAATTTACGTTCTGGACGGCCTACGTAGAATCTGATTATTATACAGGGACATCATTTTATTTTTACTAACATTTTTAATATTAACTTGCCTATACCTCTGAATCAACGCCGTTTGCTACCCCCTTCCTCGACTGGAGTTCGATGATACTGGCGTAATATACAAACAAATCACTTTACTAGGTATAGGAGGGAAGCAAAGTAGTTCATCCATTTACGTAAACTAGGAAATATTGCGCTTTTGAGTTTGATCATTTTCATTATTTTTTGTATAATCAAAATTATTAACAATGAGTGTTTTTACTCACGAACTGAGCTGTCCATGTGGACGTATTCATTATGCGGTGTATATTATACTGTCTACAGCACATTAGCGTATAATATAGAGAATGAAGTTAAATTGAAAAATAATCATAACATGGATATTTAAACACAATTTTTAAAATGGTGGCCGTTCACTTGGATAAGGCTTCAGTTGTAATTATCGCACTATAGATTATTGTACCTATTCCAATTACCAGTCTCGTTCTTCGTACTAGTAACTCACGTTGAAATAATTCTGTACCTACTCTATAAAAGAGTACCTTACGTACTGTAAATTCAATCTTCAATCTGCCCGATCCAAAAAGATAAAATTACTCAGACATACTATCTACTGTCCGTCCAAGTGGTTATGTCGTAAGATCGTAGAAAGGGAGGAAATCACGTGACAGTTAATTACTTAACGAGGCCTTTTTATTTAAGTTATTTTAAACAGTTGTATAATATTACGTAGACGTCCAATTCCTAACAGAAATTAATGTTCTCAGAAAAGAGCAAAGACAGCCCAGCCACTAGCTGGCGAATAAAAGCTGGTGGGGGAAATCGGGATACGACGTAGGCAAATGGACGACAGTACCTGTGCGAAAATGATTCAATATTGAAAGCTCTTTCGTCACTGGAAAACACGAACATATTTTTGGAACGTACTGTTTACTACGACCGTAAGGCTACTATGACTGTATATGCGGTCTTGGATCTGTGTGGAGGACGGTTAAACTTCATTAGTAGAAGGGGTGGGAGTGAAGTACATTAAAAAACTCAGGTACAATAAAAATTGAAGTAAAAATAAAATGATGTCCCTGTATAAGATACGATGGAGTGGAACATTAGTGTTTCCGATACCAGGGAACAAAAGACTGTCTGTCATGTGCTGGTAAAACTGCTCTTCTTCCCATACAGATGTGGTCACGTGCATTGGTAATCAATGTCCCCGGACCTTAATCCTGTCGATATTTTGTCTGTGGGGTGAATGAAAGACGAAGTGTAAAAAAAAAAAAAGTAAACACGAAATAAGTTACTGGTCACTCCCATCATGACCAATGCTGCACTCATAAAAGAATAAGACTTCAAGAGAGCAACACTTACTGTTGTCAAGAGAATGGAAAAGTGCATTAACTATTGAAATGTAATAACACCCTATAAATAAGCAATTCATGTTATTATTAGGCCTAAGTCATTTTGTCTTACCTTCTTGCCACTTGTAAAAACATCCAAACAGCTATATCTCCGCACCCATTGAAACTTAGACCCACGTTTATTTGAACCTTGTACTCAGAATATTGTACATATTGGCACCACCTTAAGATATTTACTATTTCTCCTGAATTAACCTGTACAAAAAGCATATCAATTTGAGTTTGAGACTTCAATTTCGTTGAGTCAGTTTTAACAGAATCTCGGGTTATGGATGTATATCCAAGTTTCGATCTCACTAATGGAAATTAGTAAAGAATTTATAGTGAATCGGGCGTAGATAAAGAATAAACTATCCACCGTATTGTCAATATTGTAGCTGCATTTTTATACGTACTTACGAAAATGAAGTTTACTGAAATACTAAATCAATAAAAGCGATTGACACTACAGTACATGTTTTGGTAATTTGATTTTGATTTAAAACATAATTTTATTTACGGTAATTATCCTTCCTAGTGACAGTTATAGGCCTATAGGTTTTAGATACTTTTTTTTTTTCAAGTCATTCTTTTCAAGCCATCTTACATTGGAGTCAATGTAGCATCAGTGTGGGTGCCGTGTCTGTGCTACAGTGCAGGGTTCGATTCCCGGCCACGTCGTGATTGAATTTGCGGTGGACAAAGCTGACGTTGCAGAGGGTAACTACGCTGGCCACTAGCCACCGGGCCGTACCGAGACTTGTCAAACAAAAGAGAACTAAAATGTCGTTAGTAAAATTAGCGACGGTATTCTTGAATACTGTATTAACAGCTCTAGTGCAGTGCAAGCTTTACGATACCGTATGGTTCAGGGAATATTATTAAAATGTACGATTTGAAATTTATCGAAAGCATTAATAACGTAAATACCATCCCGTTGGCGTTATATTTTGCGTCAAGACGAAATAGTTATTTTGTTATGAAAAAAAAATACGGATGATAAAGTTATTCTTTGATGAAATTATTTATCAATTTTATGAAACAAAAGTAACTCAGCTGCTTGTCTATGTGGATAACTATGTTAGGAGAAAATCCACAAACGATTAGGGAAAACACGGGAATTTTACATGAAGCAAGTAAAGAGAGAGGTTTGGAAATAAATACCGAAAAGACAAAGTATGTGATTATGTCTCGTGACCAGAACATAGTACGAAATGAAAATATATCCTTTGAAGAGATAGAAAAATTCACATATCTTGGAGCAATAGTAACAAATATAAATGACATTCGGGAGAAAATTAAACGCAGAATAAATATGGGAAATGCCTGTTATTATTCGGTTGAGAAGCATTTGTCATCCAGTCTGCTTTCAAAAACGCTGAAAGTTAGAATTTATAAAACAGTTACATAACCGGTTGTACTGTATAGTTGTGAAACTTGAACTCTCACTTTGAGAGACGAACAGTGGTTAAGGGTGTTTGAGAATAAGGTTCTTAGGAAAATATTTGCGACTCAAAGGGATGAAGTTACAGGAGAATGCAGAAAGTTACACAAAGTAGAACTGCATGCATTATATTCTTCGCCTGACATAATTAGGAACTTTAAATCCAGACGTTTGAGATGGGCAGGGCATGTAGCACGTATGGGCGAATCCAGAAATGTATTTACAGTGTTAGTTGGGAGGCCGGAGGGAAAAAAATCTTTGGAGAGGCCGAGACTTAGATGGGAGGATAATATTAAAATGGATTTGAAGGAGGTGGGATATGATGATAGAGACTGGATTAATCTTGCTCATGACAGGGATCGATGGCGGGCTGATCCACCACGCGAACTCGCAGCTTGAGAAACCACAAGCCTCACAGCGTCATTGCGAAGATGGTCCGCAGCGCCGGCCTCGCACCTCGGATGCGTCGATTCAGAAAAACCAAGGCTTAACTAGCATTAATTCCTAAGATTATGCGAAAATTTATCCTTTTCATCCTAGTCTCTCTCGAATAATAACGCGTTAAAATATGAAATATACATAACGTACTGTGCCCGCATAAAATACAGTAACTAACAAAGAAAAAACTTTTCCGACTATTCTGAAAAATTAAGATTTCTAAATATTGTTATCTAACTTGCCCTCGAATTATACCATTATACATAACAGATCTAGATTCATCAACAGTGCTTCAAACATCTAGCAAACAATGACATAACAATATAGAAACAATCAAAATAATTGGGTACTGTTTTCCGTTGCTTGGTAACGTGGTCTACATTTTGCTAATTCTGCTATAAATTCATTAAATGTCTGCATATGACGTATGAAAAGAAAAAAGTGATATAAGATAATCTTGTCGAAGAAATAATTATTAATATTCAGTTACAATGAAGAATCGCCTCTAACAACAGCCTAAATTCAGGGCGAGAGAAATCATTAGATTAGATTAGATTAGATTAGATTTATTTATTTAACCTGGTAGAGATAAGGCCGTCAGGCCTTCTCTGCCCCTCTACCAGGGGATTACAACTATAACATGAACAATAAGATTACAATTAATATTAAATTTACAATTACAATTACAATAAAAATTAAAGTACGACAAGAATACCTGATTAATGAAAGCTAGACATTTTATCATAGAAGTTAAGAACAAAGAATATTTTTGTATTTACTAAATTACAAATTAAACCTACAATAACAAAATTCTATAGTGATGAAATTACCGGATATTGAGATATTTTGTGGTAGATTAAAAGAACTATTTACAAGAAACCATGTCTGAACGAGTCTCAATTACTGACCAAGTGCCTAGTAAGTTTGCGTTTGAATTGAATTTTATTTCGACAGTCCCTGATGCTAGCAGGTAGCGAGTTCCAGAGTCTTGGCAGGGCTATTGTGAAAGAGGATGAGTATGAAGAGGTGCGATGGGATGGTATTGTTAGTATTGTTTCATGGCGAGAGCGTGTGTTCAGATTGTGGTGGGAAGAAAGGTAAGTGAAGCGAGACGACAGGTACGAAGGAATAGAAGAGTTCAAGATTTCGAAGAGAAAGAGAAGTGAATGTAAATTTCTTTTCTTATCTAGTTTAAGCCAACCTATTGCTTCCAGGGATGGGGTAATATGATCATATTTACGAACATTGCTTACAAAACGTACACACAAATTATGAGCACGTTGAAGTTTCATTTTGTTGTCGCTGGAAAGGTCAGTCAGTAAAATGTCAGCATAGTCAAAATAGGGAAATACAAGGGTCTGCACAAGGGACTTTTTTAAGCAAGAAGGAAGATGAACATTTATCCTTTTTAGCACATGAATAATAGAATATACTTTTCTGCAGGTTTCTGTGATTTGCATGTCCCAGTTGAGATTATTATCCATGTGAATGCCAAGATTTTTTACCGAAGAACTGAAAGGGATATGCACTGTACTTACTTTAACGGGGGAAATGTCGAGGTGCTTTACAGCGTCGGTTTGCCGTTTGTGTCCTAATATGATTGCTTGTGTCTTTCCAGGATTGATATTAAGATGGAATTTCTTTGTCCATGTCACAATCGAGTCAATGTCTTCGTTCAATTTATCTATAGCGTCATTTATTCGATCTAAGCGGGAAGAGATGTAGCATTGAAGGTCGTCAGCATACAAGTGATAGTTACAATGCCTTACATGAGATGTAATATCACTGACATATATTGTGAACAACAATGGTCCGAGTACCGAACCCTGTGGTATACCTGATGTTATGTTAAGCCAGGAAGAGCTTCGATTCCCGGATACAACACATTGTTGTCTTTCCCGTAAGTAGGATTCGAACCAACTCACAGCAGTCTCTGACAAATGCAGATTTCTCAATTTATGGGTGATCAGGTCGAAATTTACAGAGTTGAAAGCTTTGCTAAGGTCAAGAAGTGTTAGTATTGTTACTTTATTAGAGTCGATTGCTTCACGAATGTCTTCGGTCACTTTAAGTAGAGCAGTGCTTGTCATTAACATTATTGTGTAATTACTTCATTTCAGTGTTCTGATTTTATTTTAGCAGGTATTACATAACTTTGCAATACACAATTATTAATCGAAGTTTCTGCTGTCTGGATCAATATTTTTGCAACATAATCCAAATTATCTGTGTTCTGTTTTCTTCACCTGATTCTCTGCTTCAAATGTGCTATCATAATATCGTCCCCGGGTGCTACTGGAATGAGTGTAAGTACCATATTTTTTTCTCATAAAATAATTATAATTAGTTGAAGAATTAGTTTTATTGTTTTATTTGTAATCAAACGGTTTAGAATCATTTTCAGGAATATTTTACTGCTACATTATAACTTATTCAAAATTTAATTGTATGTTGCTGTAACCTTTAGAGAGGCCGAGACGTAGATGGGAGGATAATATTAAAATGGATTTGAGGGAGGTAGTAAATGATGTCGTCTATCATATGATATCTTCTTCTGTTCCGAACTCTTCTCCCGTTCGCCATTCCTGCCAGTGCTATAGAAAATCAATATTATTTATTAAATAATTACTACATATATTCTTTACATTGTGCAACATTGGTAATACAGCATTCAAAATGGCAGATTTATTTATTCTCGTATGAAATCTTTCATATTATGTGAAAATATCTATTTATATATATTTTATGTACTCAGTGGTATGGAGTAGGCCTAAATAACGGTTTTCATTAAGTAAAAATTATGTACAATAATAATAATAATAATAATAATAATAATAATAATAATAATAATAAATCCAGACGTTTGAGATGGGCAGGGCATGTAGCACGTATGGCCGAATCCAGAAATGCATATAGAGTGTTAGTTGGAAGACCGGAGGAAAAAAGACCTTTAGGGAGGCCGAGACGTAGGTGGGAAGATAATATTAAAATGGATTTGAGGGAGGTGGGATATGATGATAGAGAATGGATTAATCTTGCGCAGGATAGGGACCAATGACGGGCTTATGTGAGAGCGGCAATGAACCTCCGGGTTCCTTAAAAGCCAGTAAGTAAGTAAGTAAGTAGTAGCAGTAGTAGTAGTAGTAGTAGTAGTAGTAGTAGTAGTAGTAGTAGCAGTAATAATAATAATAATAATAATAATAATAATAATAATAATTCTAAACTCCGAAAGCTCTTTATTGCTGGGATGATAATATTAATATTTTTTTTCATTATCTATCTGCCTCTTTGTCAGTCTATCAGTCGGTCAGTCTGTCTGTCTGTCTAAGATCTTATGGCCTTCTCTTCCACTGAACAAGAACTATCACAAACGATATAAAATATAATATAATAAATTGAAATAGATACAATGAAGTGATTTTACAAGATCGTAATGACATACAAAGATTCCAGTAATGCGTTCAACCTAAAAATATAAGCTAAAGCGCCATCTTACACTACCTCTACATGTCTTCTTTCAATTACAAATGTTTCATTCGTCATGTGATTTTTTTATAAGTTATGTAAATATAGCAGTCATGATCTTCCCAATGGCCTGCGTGTATGTATTAGTTCTTTGAAAACTTTTCTAATTTCCTATACTTCTGGGGCTCTTGTTATCCTATTCACTTCATCTTTCTGCCTTGATTCTTGCAAGTGTGTTGATTCCATGTAGAAACTCCAAACATCTTTTTTTTTTTTAATCTTCTATATTATAAACTGATTGGGTCGAATATTGCACCAATTAATATATTATTCTCAATATTTTACATTCGACAATTTTCAATTTTTGCTCACCCCTTTTCGTGTCGAGGATTCAGAAGCATAAGTCAGTATAAGAGAAATGAGCGATATGTATAGGGATGTAATTTATCAAGTTTCCCCTTTCTTGAAATCAATTTACTTTTCAAATGTTTAATAAAGCATAATAGCACCTATTTTATTCTGAATTATAATTTTCTTGCAATCCCAATGCTACTACACGCAACAGAATGGATTTTAACTCTCACCCAAACAAAAAAACAAACAATGAAGCATCTAGTAACTAGATTTAATATGCATAACGGGCATGCTTTTATATAGGAAGCTCAATGAAGTCATCAAGAAATTTACTATTGTTATTTAAATTATTGAATAAAATTGAACACTAAGCTATACCCGGTATACAAAAATCGAAACTTCATGTTCAGAAAATAGAAAATAGTTGCATCATCTCAAAACAGACATTACTATATCAGTTCAGAGTTAAGAGACAGTTGGGAATGTCAATGATGACATCGACGGGAATTTGAATCTCCGGGACATTATAAATACTGACTGAGGCCACTGACTCTTTCTTAACTCGTAAAGAACATGAATGCAAGAATATTATGCAATTCTTTCTCAAATAAACAATAAATTTGGATACGATTTAAAACCTTAAATTTGATAAAGTTATCGTAGAACTTTCGTTCACTGTATGCAATGGATACTTTGGGGCCAAACATGTTGTGAAAATACTGTAACCATGAGTCTGAACTCATTTTGTGTCTATTCATTTTTACTAATTCTTGTTCTTATGTATCACACTGAACATTCTATTCTATACACCACAGAAGTCCAACAGCAGCTCTTTTTTTCCTAAAAATTTCAAGTAATTTAGTACTTATTTTTTATTATTCTTTAAAATTACAAACATTGTTGCAATTCCAATGCTGTCAGGATTCAACAGAAATATGGATTTCAATTCCCACCCAAACAAAAAGAACAATGCAGATTCACAAAATTAGATTTTGCACAAGTAATGGATATGTTTTTATGTAGAAAATTCAGTGGAGACACAAGAAAAATTACGTTCACTATTTAAATTTTGAATAATGAATGAATAGAACACTAAGCTATAGACGAAATTAAAAAGTTTATGTGCAGAACATGCAAATAGTTGCATCATATCAAAATACACAAGCAACAAATATTAGTTCAGAGTTAAGAGACAGTTGGGAATGTCAATGATGACATCGATGGTAATTTGAATCTCCATGATATTATAAATACTGACTGAGGCCACTGACTCTTTCTTAACTCGTTAAGAGCATAAATTCAAAATATTATACAATTCCTTTCCGAAATAATTAATAAAATTTAGATACGATTTAAAAAATAACTTTGATAAAGTTGACGTAGAACTTTGGTCCACTGTATCCATTGGATACTTTGGGGCCAAACATGTTGTGAAAATACTGTAACCTTGTGTCTGAACTAATTTTGTGTCTATTCATTTCTATTAATTTTTGCTGTTATGTATCAATCTGAAAATATTAATTTTTCTTAAAAATTTCTAATATTCTTGCAATGCCAATGCTACCTACCATACGCAAAACAATTGAATCGGTTATTGTTGAAAGGAACTAAGTCCACTTTCTTAAAGTTTTGAGATAATCGAGAAAAAATGATTTGTGAATAATCTATCGAAGATTAAACCAAAAATATATTGTACACATGAAATATATGTGCACAATAAATTTTGGTTTAATCTTCGATAGATTACCCACAAAAGTTTTTTTCGATCAGCCTATCTCAAAACTTTAAAAAGTGGACTTAGTTCCTTTCAACAATAACCGATTCAATTATGGATTCCAACTCCCACCCAAACAAAAGGAACAAGAAGGAAGCTTCACATAATTAGATTTTACACGCATAGCAGATATGCTTCTACGTAGAAAACTCAATGAAGACATCACAAAAGTTACGTTTCTTATTTAAATTAATGAATAAAATAGAACAATAAGCTACAACATTAAAAACTTCATGTTCACAAAATGGAAAACAGTTGTATCATCTCGAAATAGACCACTATATCAGTTCAGAGTTAACAGAGAGTTGGAAATGCCAATGATGATTTGGACTTTGTTTGAATCTCCATGATATAAACAGTGACTGAGGCTACTGACTCTTTCTTAAATCTTAAAGACCATAATAGCAATTCGTTTCTGAGATAAATAATAAAATTTGGATATGATATAAAACCTCAACGTTGATAATGCAGTCGTAGAATTTTGGTACAAAGTATGCATTGGATACTTTGGGGCAAACCACGTTGTGATAATACTGGAACCATGTGTCTGAAATAATTATATATCCATTCATATCTACTAAAATTTGTTGTTATGTATCATCCTGGAAATTGTATGCTATAACAGACATCACTACACAGATCAGAGTTAAGAAACAGTTGGGAATGTCAATGATGATGTTTGCGGGAATTTGAATCTCCATGACATTATAAATACTGACTGATTCCACTAACTCCTTCTTAACTCGCAAACAGCATGAATGCGAGAATAGCCTATTATGCAATTCGTTTCTGAAATAATTAATAAAATTTGAATAGGATTTAAAACCTTAACTTTGATAAAGCTGTCGTAGAACTTTGGATCAATGTTTCCATTGGATACTTTGGGGCCAAACATATTGTGAAAATACTATAACCATGTGTCTGAACTAATTTTGTATCTATTCATTTTTACTAAATTTTGTTGTTATGTATCACCCTGAAAATTCTATACTATATACCAGGCCTGCAGAACTCGTTAAGTAGGGGAAATATGACGTCAGCCTCACTCCACTTCTATTGGGGATGATTGACTTCCGCGTAGAGTTATTTACATTCTCTGGCCGATCAGTGGCGGCATGTAATTTTCAAAAAGGATTGTAATAAATTCGTTTTTTTATAATGCGTTATCTCGTTTCAAGGTTTACAATTATGCTAGATTTGCTGTCGGTAGTTTCTTTGAGATTTCTTTGCACCTAACCTGTTTTAGATTTTACAAAACTTTCCTCCTATCACCTACGGAAACATAAATTTATAACATTTAAGTAATGAACCTTGAAAGTCATATTAATTTCAATTCAAAATGACCACAAGGAGTGACGTCCGTAATTTTACAATATATAAATAAATAATCAATATACAGTTCGTAATAACGAACTTACCTGAAAGTTTGTGCATTCCATAATTCTTAATATGGACTTTGTTGAAATGTGGTTTAATATTGAAATGACGAGTAGAAATAAATTGGGTGAGTCACAGTAAAGAATCAATTATTTCGTCTTCAACAACAAAATAATCATATTCCCATATTCTTTGGAAGTAGTATTCCTTCACGGGTTTAGATTTTGCCATGTTCCAGTTCTCTTTAAACTGCAGTACGCATATTATAATTTGTTTGTTTGTTTATTTACTTACTTAATTACTTATTTATTTACTTTATACTTATTTACTTACTTAATTACTTATTTATTTACTTTATACTTATTTACTTACTTACTTTTTATTTATTTATTTGGCTAGAGTGCGTTACAATGTTGAATGACAGCATTGACATCCGGTCATATAGCTATCACTCACTTATCAAGTATAATTTATTTATCGTCTTATTATTAGTAAAACCAGTTAAGACCAGTATTACAAGTTTTGTAAAAGCAGGAATTAAAACTTTATTAATGCACGAAAAATCATAATAAATTCTTCAAATAAAGTAATTGGTGTGTCGCCTGCATGCACATTTCGGACTTATTTCATTTTAGTAGAAAGACAAGTCGGGAACTGTACTTAACTTATTTTACACAAAAATTGGATTTAATCGGCTTTTCTAGTTATAGGACGATATATACATAGGGAGACCTTCTTACATTATATGCACACATACATTTTAAAATTTATTTTACATATCTTTTAATTTACTTATTTCCACTCATTCATTTCTTTCTTACTTTCCAAAGGTATGTTCCTAAGGATTTTATTACCTGTTCATTTGTAATTCTTGATAGCGTATTGTATACCTGCCGCCGCGAGATGCAGCCGAGCGTAACTAGAACGTCATGACCGCAGTGGTAGAAAAGGTGGGTGGGGTAAGAAAGGGGAGGTAAACGTCGCTCTGAGGAGTTACAGTTCTGCAGGTCTGCTATATACAATAGCAGTCCCTCTGTTTCTCTTCTACTAAAAAGTCCCAATAATTTAATTTTTATTATTTACTAGCCGTACCCGTGCGCTCCGCTGCATCTGTTAGAAATAAATATAAAGTAATTACATAATTAAAATAGGACGTTTGATCCAGAGAATATTCGTGTTTGATAGTAGGATAAATCGTTTAATATGTTACTTAATTTAAATTGTATTTAAATAATTAAAATGCGATCATTTTGGTCCAGAAAGCACTCATTTGGTGCAATGACAATACCTTTAACATGTTTCTTAATTGTTATTACATGCAATCATAGTTTAATGAACATTGACATCATTTAGACTTAATGTGTATACTTTATTTTACTTGCTATATGTTTAAATTGAATTATGGTAATAACTTAATTTTAACCCTTGTTGTTTTCTACGTATTCAGTAAATGGCGCTTGGCCCACTATGGTTCTGAACCCTTCAAATAACTTAAATTAAATTATATTATATTATATTATATTATATTATATTATATTATATTATATTATATTATATTATATTATATTATATTATATTATACTATATTATATTACATTATTATATCAGAAGTTACTGTAATAACATTATAGTTTTATGTCCATCTAGAGAAACTACACTTTCCAATGGTGAAATAATAATTAATTATACAAATCGGTTAATTTAGCTTCCGATATTACTTCATACAAACACAGGAACATTCTCAGTAGGCTTTCTTTCATAGCTTTCGATTGTTGTTGTCCAAGGCCCCTTTTAGACCAAGTCATTTGTTTTTTATTTCGTTACACGGCCTTAGATGGCACTTATTTTAATTTTAAAACTCATTTATCTCATTAAATATCAGTCCTATCAAAATTTTTCAAAGAATAAAACTTATCGCTAATGATTTTTAAAGAAACTCTTGTTATGTAACATTTTTCACAAAAATCAATAATACGCGAGATATTTCGATTTATTTAATTCAGGTCCCCTTATAACCTCCCGTTGAAATAATGTATTTTGAATGCCATATAGCCTAAAATCTAAGTTACAACGAACTTAATTTATATTCCAATTTTCATCGAAATCCGTCCAGCCATAATCGCGTGAAAAGGTAACAAACATACAGACAGACAGATAAACAAACATACAGACATACATGCAAACAAAAATTTCAAAAATGCGATTTTCGGTTTCAGGGTAGTTAATTATATATGTTAGGACCAATTATTTTTTAAAAATAAAAAATTACCAGAATAATTTCGGCTACAGATTTATTATTAGTATTATAGATTATTCTTAAAAATTCCAAACATTTTTGCAATCCCAATGCTATTATACGCAACAGAATTACGTATTTTAACTCCCAATCAAACAAAAATTACAATGAAACTTCACACAATTAAATTTTAGACACATAACAGATAAGCTTTTATGTAGAAAATTCAATGAAGACATCAGAAAAATGACGTTTATTATTCGAATTACTGAATAAAATTGAACACTAAGTTACAGACAAAATTAAAAATTTCATCTTTAGGAAATAAAAAATACTTGTATCTTCTCAAGGTAGACATCAATATATCAGTTCAGAGTTAACAGAGAGTTCGGAATGCCAATGATATGTAGCATAGTTTTGAATCTCCATGACAATGCAAATAGCCACTGAGGTTACCATCTCTTTCTTAACTCTTAAAGATCATTTTTAGTAGGTTATTTTACGACGCTTTATCAACATCTTTGGTTATTTAGCGTCTGAATGAGATGAATGTGATAATGCCGGTGAAATGAGTCCGAGGTCCAGCAACGAAAGTTACCCAGCATTTGCTCATATTGGGTTGAGGGAAAACCCCGGAAAAAAACTAAACCAGGTAACTTGCCCCGACCAGGAATCGAACCCGGGCCACCTGGTTTCGCGGCCAGACGCGCTGACCGTTACTCCACAGGTGTGGACCTTAAAGATCATAATTGCAAGAATAATATGCAATTCGTTTCTGAGATAAATAATAAAATTTGTATATGACATAAAACATTAACTTTGATAATGTTGTAGAATTTTGGTTCAACGTATACATTGGATACTTTGGGACCAAAGATGTTGTGAAAATAATGGAACCATGCGTTTCAAATAATTTTGTGACTATTCATATTTACTAACTTTTGTTGTTATGTATCATCCTGGAATTTGTATGCTATACACCATAGAAGTTCCTGTGGAGCTTTTTTTCCCCCCAAAAAATTGCAACTAATTTAATTTGTATTATTCATTATCCCTTAGAATTCCGAAAATTCTTGCAATCCCAATGCTACTACACGCCACAGGATTATTGATATTAACTCCTACCCACACAGAGAAAACAAACATGAAGCTTCAAATAACTAGATTTAAAATGCATAACGGATATGCTTTTATCTAGAAAACTGAGTGAAGTTATCAGAGAATAAAATTGAATACTAAGCTTTATACAAAAATAAAAACTTAATGTTCAGATAGGCCTAATATAAAATAGTTGCATTATCTCAAAATAGACATCAATATATCAGTTGAGAGTTAACAGAGAGTTGGGAATGCCAATGATGATATTTCGGGCACTTTGATCTCCATGACATTATAAATACTCACTGAGGCCACTAACTCTTTCTTAACTCTTAAATAGCATGAATGAAAGAATATTATGCAATTGTTTCTCAGATATGTTGATAATAAAATTTGCATACGATTTAAAACCTTAACTTTGATAATGTTGTCATAGAATTTTCATTCATTGTATACATTGGGGGCAAACATGTGAAAATATTGGAACCATGTGTCTGAACTAATTTTGTGTCCATTCATTTTTAATAATTTTGGGGCTCTTATGTATCATCCTGGAAATTGTATCCTATACACCATAGAAGTCCATCTGAAGCTTTTTGTTTCTTAAAAATTGCAAGCAATTTAATTTGTATTATTTATTTTTCAAAAAATTCCAAACATTCTTCCAGTCCAATGCTACTACTAGGATATGTATGTATTTATTCACACTGCAAATGGGTATATACCGGGTGGCAGTGGTAACTAATTACACTCAATAATGACAATTAATAATAAACACAACTAATGAGAAACAATAATTAATAATAAAAACAATAATTAATAATATAATTATAATAATAATAGTAATAATTATAATAATAATAATAACAAGGAACATACTAAATTAAATGAAGCATGGTCACTTAAAATAACATTTAAAGTATCTAATTTGTATCTTAACCCTAAGTTCGAACTAAGACCCACGAGTGTGACAGATTCATACCTGCACAAGTACCTTCGGCACTACACTTATTTCGCTGTCAACTCACTCACTGCACTGATTCTACTTGATTTCACTAACACTTCTAACCATTTCACTGTTCAAATACTTTGCACAGCCACTTCACTGACACTAACACACTTCACTTACACAACATACTTCCTTACTGATAGAACACTTCAAATAACAAGATACCAATTACACCCTTTCAATAGTTACTACCGTCTATTAGTAAAGTCCTTCAGCCTATTTTTAAATACATTTTTGGTTATTGGTAAAGCCTCTAGTAAGTCTGCAGGTAAAGCATTCCAGTCCCTGATAGTACGATTGAGAAAAGAAAAGGATGCAACAGAATAATGGATTTCAATACTCACACAAACAAAAAGGACAAGCAATGAAACTTAAAAAATAATAATAATAATAAGATTTAAGACGCGTAACGAATATGCTTTTATGTGGAAAATTCAATGTAGGCACCAGAAAAATTACATTTATTATTGAAGCTATGAGTATTGAATAAAATTGAGCACTAAGCTATACATACAAAAAATTAAAAATTTCATGTCCAGAAAACGAAAAATAGTTGCATTATCTCATAATAGAAATCACTATAACAATTCAGAGTTAAAAGACAATTGGGAATGTCAATGATGATATTTGGGGGAATTTGAATCTCCATACATTATAAATGCTGACTGAGGCCATTGAATTTTTCTCAACACGTAAAGACCATGAATGCAAGAATATGATGCAATTCGTATGTCAAATAATTAATAAAATTTGGATAAGATTTAAAATTTTAACTTTGATAATGTTGTCGTAGAATTTGCGTTCATTTTATCCACTGAGTACTTTAGGGCCAAACATGTCAAAATACTGTAACCATGTGTCTGAAGCAATTTTGTATCTACGAGTATTTATTTTTGCTCATTTTTGCTGTTACGTGTTATTCCGACAAATCTATTCTATACACTACAGAAGTTCCTCTGCAGCTTTTTTATTTCTAAAAGTTTCTAGTAATTTAATTCTTATTATTTATTACTAGCCGTACCCGTGCATTCCGCTGCACCCATTAGAGATAAAAATATAAAATAATTACATAATTAAAATAGGGCATTTGATCCAGGGAACATTCGTGTTTGATAGAAGGATAAATCGTTTAGTATGTTACTTAATTTAGATTGTATTTTAAAAATTTAAAATGCGATCATTTTGATCCAGAGACCACTCATTTGGTGCAATGACCATTCCTTTAACATGTTTCTTAATTGTTATTACATGCAACCATAGTTTAATGAAGATTGACATAGCATTTAGTTTTAATGTATATACTTTATATTACTTGCTATAATATTATGTCCATTTAGAGAAACTACACTTTCCAATGGTGAAATAATAACTAATCATACAAATGGTTAATTAGCTTTCGATATTACTTCATACAAACACAGAAATATTCTCTGTAGGCTATATTTAATAGATTTCGATTGTTGTTGTTCTAGGCTCCTTATAGATGAAGTCATTTGTTTCTATTTCATTACAGCCCAATATGTGGCATCGTTATTTTAATTTAAAACTCAATTATCTCATTAAATATAAGTCCTATCAAAATTTTTCATAGAATAAAACTTATCGGAAATCATTTTCAAAGAAACTTTTGTTATGTAATAGTTTTCACGAAAATCAATAATAAGGGAGATATTTCGATTTATTTAATTCAAGCCCCCTTATAACCCCCCTTTTAACTAATGTATTTTGAATGTCATATAGCCTAAAATCTAAGGTACAACGAACTTAATTTATATTCCAATTTTCATATAAATCGGTTAAGCCATTATCGCGTGAAAAGGTAACAAACATCCAGACAGACAGAAAGACAGACAAACAAAAATTTCAAAAAAGCGATTTTCGGTTTCAGGATGGTTAATTATACATGTTAGGACCAATTATTTTTGGAAAAGCGAAAATTACCAGAAAAATTTCGGCTACAGATTTATTATTAGTATAGATTCCTTAAAATTCCGAAAATTCCCCCAATCCCAATGCTACAACTTACTTACTTACAAATGGCTTTTAAGGAACCCGAAGGTTCATTGCTGCCCTCACATAAGCCCGCCATCGGTCCCTATCCTGTGCAAGATTAACCCAGTCTCTATCATCATATCCCACCTCCCTCAAATCCATTTTAATATTATCCTCCCATCTACGTCTCGGCCTCCCTCTAGGTAACTGATCAAAAGTATGTTCCAATTCCTCATAGAAGCTATCCTTTATATGGTCGTCTTTCTCTTCTGTAGGGGCGTGAGCATTTATAACTATGATGTCGCACCATCTACCCTTAAGTACTAAATATGATAACCTGTCACTGATAAATTCGACCTTTTTTACTGCTGATTTTATTCTTTTATGAACAAAGAATCCTGTTCCTAATTGGTGATTATTGTTTCCTTCCCCGTAATACAATAAGTAATCTCCTATTTGTGATATGCCATTCCCATCTAACCTAACCTCTTGTACTCCCACTAAGTCTATTCTATATCTAACTAGTTCTTTAGCTACTAATGTTACCCCTCCTGTTCTATAAAGACTAGTTACGTTCCAAGTGCCAAATCTCAAAACCTTATTCCATTGCTGTGGTCGTGCCGGAGAATCAGTCCTATTCCGAGGCTTATTGTAGGGATTCGTAACAAGCTGTTTTTTTTACGGTGATGGGTTGTTAGCACTTCGCCCAACCCCCAAGCTGGAGGACCACCCCTTATCGACTGTCCACGACTGCTTATTCAATATATTCGCAGCACCAATGCTACAACATGAAAGAGAATTATAGACTTTAACTCATACCCAAACAAACAGAACAAATAATGAAGATTCACGAAATCAGATTTTAGACGCGTAACGCATATGATTTTATGAAGAAAATTCAATTAAGATATCAGAAAAATTACGTTTGTGTTCAAATCATTGAATAAAATTGAATACTGAGCTACAGAAAACATTACAAATTTCATCTTCAAAACATGGGAAATAGTTGCATCGTCTCAAAATAGACATTAAATATCAGTTCATAGTAAACAGAGAGTTAAGAATGCCAAAGATTATAGGGGTATCGCTTTGAATCTCCATGAGATTATAAATAATGAATGAGGCAAACTATTCAATTTTTATTATTTATTGTTCTATTTCTTGCATATATACTTGAGAAAGAGAAACTGACCACTCTACTCCATTATATCCTGGATTAGTCACCTCATTAGTGTTGCCTTATTGGTGTCACTTATGAGGTTCATTCCTGTCTTCGGACAGTTGACTGAAGCACGACTGCATTTTATTATATTGGGAGTGGAAAACAAAACATGTATTATTCTCAGAAATATTCCACTGAAATATTATTTGGAGGAGTTAGATAATGTTTTTTTTTTTAACTTGGTTATTTATCGACGGTGTGTCAACTACGAGGATATATAGCGTCGATGAGATTGGTGATAGTGAGATGATATTTGGCGAGATGAGGCCGAGGTTTCGTCATAAATTATCTGACATTTGCCTTACGGTTGGGAAAAACCTCGGAAAAAACTCAACCAGCTAATCAGCCCGAGCGCAACTCCGGATCGGTAGGCAAGCGCCTTAGCCGACAGAGCTAGACCGGTGGCTTAGATTATGTTGTCTCGTCTCGAAATAGTTATCACTATAATAGTTCAGAGTTAACAGAGAGTTGGGAATGCCGATGATGATAATCTGACACCTTAGAATCTCCATGAGATTATATGATAAACAGCCCTACTGTCTGAGGTCACTGACTCTTTCTTAATTCTTAAAGACCATGAATGCAGAAGAGAATAAAAATTATAAGATGTATTGAAATTTCTTCTTCTGTGTTCTTTCCCTCAATTTATTTAAATGGTCGTTCCTTGAAAAGATAATTTGTGGCTGCAAATATTTGTTCTATTTCTTCCAAGCAAACTGACGTCTGCACTTATTTAAAATTAATATAACGTAAACTATATAAAGATTATTTTTTTGGTCCTACAGAATTATCTGTTATGATTACCACTTGTATCTACTCACTGAGAGCTCTAACCAATGACCTACGACCAACATCATACAAGGAGCGCACTCTTTTGAGTGACTTGGCGAACAGGAGTCGATTGTATATATGCACGGTTAGGCGAATAACCTAATAATACATGTTTTGGTAATTTGATTTTGATTTAAATTATAATTTTATTTACGGAAATAATCCTTCCTACTGACAGCTATATAGGTTTTGGGAACTTTTTTTCAAGTCATTCTTTTCAAGCCATCTTATATTGGAGTCAATGTAGCATCAGTCTGGATGCCGCGTCTGTGCTACAGTGCTGGGTTCGATTCCCCGGCATGTAGTGATGGAATCTGCGGTGGACAAAGCTCACGTTGCAGAGGGTAACTACGCTGGCCACTAGCCACCGGGTCGTACCGAAACTTGTCAAACAAAAGAGAACTAAAATGTCGTCAGTAAAATTCGCGATTATATGCTTGAATAACGTATTAACAGCTTTAGTCCAGTGCAAGGTTTACGATATTTGAAATGCGAAAATGAAGTAAACTAAAATAAAGAATATAATCGCTTAGTAAGATACTGTAAGATGGTTTGAGAAGGAAATGACGAAAAAATGCGATAGAGTATGGTTCAGGGAATATTAATGAAATGTACGATTTGAAATTTATCGAAAGCATTAATAACGTAAATACGATCCCGTTGGCGTTGTATTTTGCGTCAAGACTAAATAGTTATTTTGTTATAGAAAAAAAATTACGGACGGTAAAGTTATTCTTTGATGACATTATTTATCAATTTTACGAAACAAAAGTAACTCAGCTGCTTCTCTATGTGGATAACTATGTTAGGAGAAAATCCACAAACTATTATGGAAAACACGGGAATTTTACATGAACCAATTAAAGAGAGAGGTTTGGAAATAAATACCGAAAAGACAAAGTATATGATTATGTCTCGTGATCAGAACATAGTACGAAATGATAATATCAAAATTGGAAATATATCCATTGAAGAGGTGGAAAAATTCACATATCTTGGAGCAATAGTAACAAATATAAATGACACTCGGGAAAAAATTAAACGCTGAATAAATTTGGGAAATGCCTTATTATTATTCGGTTGAGAAGCTTTTGTCATCCAGTCTGCTTTCAAAAACGCTGAAAGTTAGAATTTATAAAACAGTTACATTACCGGTTGTTCTGTGTAGTTGTGAAACTTGAACTCTCACTTTGAGAGACGAACAGTGGTTAAGGGTGTTTGAGAATAAGGTTCTTAGGAAAATATTTGGGACTCAAAGAGATGAAGTTACAGTAGAATGGAGAAAGTTACACAAAGTAGAACTGCACGTATTATATTCTTCACCTGACATAATTAGGAACATTAAATCCAGACGTTTGAGATGGGCAGGGCATGTAGCACGTATGGGCGAATCCAGAAATGTATTTAGAGTGTTAGTTGGGAGGCAGGAGGGAAAAAGATCTCTGGGGGGGGGGCCCAGACCTATGGGAGGATAATATTAAAATGGATTTGAAGGAGGTGGGATATGATGATAGAGACTGGATTAATCTTGCTCAGGACAGGGACCGTTGGCGGGCTGATCCACCACGTGAACTAGCAGCTTGAGAAACCACAAGCCTCACAGCGTCATTGCGAAGACGGTCCGCAGCGCCGGCCTCGCACCTCGGATGCGTCGATTCAGAAAAACCAAGGCTTAAATAGCATTAATTCCTAAGATTATGCGAAAATTTGTCCTTTTCATCCTAGTCTCTCTCGAATAATAACACTTTAAAATATGAAATATACATAACATACTGTTCCAGCATAAAACACAGTAACTAACAAAGGAAAAACTTTTCCGACTATTCTGAAAAATTAAGATTTCTAAATATTGTTACCTAACTTGCCCTCCAATTATACCATTATACATAACAGATCTAGATTCATCAGCAGTGTATGTATGTATGTATCGTTGCTTACGAGATTACACAAGCTGGCGCATAGAGCTTGAAAAACGAGTCTGAAGTGGTTCCCTCGTAATGCCAATTCCGCCGCTCGGAGCGCTGTTCTGCCCTATATATTCATAGCAGAACACTTAAAAGACATTGACATTTGGGACATTTAAAGGACTCACCATTGCTTATTAAATGCTTCATACAATATTTTATGGACAATAGACGTAATTTGTAAACTTCTACTCCTCAATTATATTACAATAAAAGGCTGTCATTCTTGATATTAAAACATATTACATATAAACTGAGGGACTGTCTGCTCTGTACTTCAGTTCATACACCAAACATTTCCGGAAATAAATTAACTTGACATCTTGCATATACGCACTATAGCCTACCCTTTTCACCTAATATTATTAATATTGCTATTAAATAAGATATTGCAACTAATTAAGGTACTTCATTATCTTTAATTTCTTTGAATTCATAATTAAGCATTTGCAAGAAGGCTAACTTTTCCCTCTCTTTAAAAAAAAAATACGAACGTCACAATAATTGAGAAGTATAATTATTAATAAGTACAGCATGAAGGTAATTCATTACTTTTGTCGGTATTTTCTAAAAGAGAAAGGGAAAACAGTGACAACATTATCTTCAATGTTTACATCACGTCGTTCACATTTTCATTAGGCCTATATCAGTAATGCTTGGTAAGTGAAATAATGCATGAAATCATTTTACATTTCGGGTCACATCATTCGAGAGTCGGAAAATGCAATTCGCCACTTTTAACATAGCATTGCTTGTTATATGAGAGAACTTTGACATTTACCTTAACCTATAAATATACGACCTGTTGGTACAGAGTTCTTCACATAGCAAAACACAGACAATTTTCAAATATAACTTAGCTGAACAAACTTCAAATAACACTGTAATATGCTTGGCATATTTGTAATATTCGTACTCAATGAGTACTGCACAATTAATCGAACTATTTTCACGATGCACAATGCTTTGTAATGGCACTATTCATCATTTCATAGGGCAGAGAGGCGAACCTAGCGGCAGAAATTGTCATGACTCACAGAGACCTACTCTCGATCGTGCTATTCGCCAGCTTGTGTAATCACGTAAGCAACGGTATGTATTCACACTGCAATGGGTATAGGCACCGTGCATGGGTCTCAAAATCGTACTGGTGGCGCAGCGCAGTGTCTCAATTCCTAATTAACTACAGGCTCGCAGTCATTCACTAGTCACGTGTGATTTAGAAATTACATGCGGCTTTCTGCCGATAAAAATTTGTAATATTAATAAGAATGGGTTCATTGATTCATACTGTTCTGCCCAAGGGCAGGTCTTTCACTGCAAACCGAGCAATCTCCAGTCTTTAATTATTTTATAGACTCAGTGGAAAGTTAAGTACTGCTAGAGGAGTGTAAAATGTAACTACAAAGTTCCTGAAATATCAGTGAAGTAGTTTGGCATTTAAATCAGATTTCAGACCATTGAATGAGGGTGAACAGTCATATTACGAAAACATTGATATACTTATATTTGATGTCATGACGTGCGTAATATTTGTGTGTATGTCTCTGTAAATTACGTATTTTAATGTGATTTAATTCTAAAAGTAGTCTTAATTACACTTCCTGAATAATGGGCGACTGCAAATTCTCTAAAACACAACACATAATGAACAATATCATCAACATACTACCTCTGATTGAGGTTCTGCCTGATATGTACATCTGTTATCAGGCTGTACATCTGACTTGACGATATGTGTCAAAGGAAGAACAATATTGTTTGAATGCATATGAAGTCTGACTAGTGTAATTTGTAGCTAGTCGGCGATGTATGCAATGGGAGGGAAAAGGAACTGGCCACTCTACCCCATGATATTCTGGCCTAGTTGTCTCATAAGTGGTGCCTTGTTGGTATCACTTATGAGATTCAGACTTCTCTTTGGACAGTTGAATAAACAACAAGATCAACATGCGGAAGCAGTTCAATTGATAGTTTGTGTAAAATGTTATACTGTATATTTTAATTCGCTGAATGCACCTTTCAACATGAATTCGAACACTGGCAACGCTGTAAATAGTTTCGACTTCTTCAGCTGTTAATTTACCATCGTGCAGATACGGTGGAGTAACAACAATGGTCCCTTTATCGGAGAGGTTTGTTATTATTCCGGGAAAACCTGACTTCATCACCACATTCTAATAAAGACAATAATCCGCAATCAGTTGTTATGAATGTGTCACTCAGTAGCATTTAGATTTGAAGACCACTATCTGATCCACATTGGGTGGCTGTTCCACTTCTGAACAATTAATTATCACTTTACATTTTTCAATATTGCAGGCATTGTTTCCTGAATACTTTCTCTACTAGACCAAAACCCAAAATTACAGTAACCATTGGGGATGTCAACAACATTAAAGTGGCAGTAAAAATACATCATAATTATAATTGTACGATTAACTTCGAACATCACCCTCATAGCAGAATATGACAATCCAGTTTTCATTTTGATTGGAAAATATGAGTAGACGATTTTCTTTACTAATCTTACTCTTGGACAGAATTTTTCGAAAGCTTTCGATGTGAAATTCACTAATAAAAATGGCAAAAATAATATGTATGGTCTACATCTTGGGGCGTTTCGACTATCTATGGTAGCTATTTTTGGGTTAAATGACAGAATTGGAAATATTTCTTATTATGATTCTACGGGTATGATTGTGTTTCAATTGGCAGCAATTTTAACAGTATATTCGAAACCACAAATGTCACTCCCATTAAGTCTGGTAGTTCTGTCTCATATTTTATTGTAGAATATCTCGGAAACCTTGCATTTCATTAAACATATCGTCTGTTCCTGAACTCTTGTCGTAACATCTCTTATGTAACTTCAGTTCGGCATGTAATGGAATAGACACTTGAGTAGAAATTCACACAATTCAATTGTGAAAGAAAAAAACAAAATCACTAAGAATGGTTTCATTTACTTCTACCTGTATGGCTACTTCATTTTTCGAAATAACACTTGTTGAGCATTCGCCTTCCATAAAACTTAAATTTTCATCTTTTCTTCTTCTTCTTTATGCGTCTCTTTCATACCTTTCCGGAGCTAGTTGAGATGAGGCAGTCTTTTTCTTGTAATCTTTTATAAAAATACTGGGAACGGTAGGGCATGTAGCACGTATGGGCGAATCCAGAAATGCATATAGAGTGTTAGTTGGGAGACCGGAGGGAAAAAGACCTTTAGGGAGGCCGACACGTAGATGGGAGGATAATATTAAAATGGATTTGAGGGAGGTGGGATATGATGATAGACACTGGATTAATCTTGCACAGGATAGGGACCGATGGCGGGCTTATGTGAGGGCGGCAATGAACCTTCGGGTTCCTTAAAAGCCATTTGTAAGTAAGTAAGTAAGTAAGTAACTGGGAACGGTATGCTAGTTTTGGGGGTGTTCTGAAATCGTTTCCAATAAAATGAATACCGCACATTCTTGCTGCGGGTGTTGGTTTCCAAGGTGAACCATCAGCACTTGAAATCAAGAATTAAAATTTAAAAATAAGTATATTATTGTTTATTGTTGCTAATATTATATATAATATATATGTAAAAAAAAACTCAGTAATTATGTACTTTTTGAAATTTAAATTATAAATTCCTGTCGTTGTTAACTTAATGGTTATTTATAAACATAATACTATATACATTCTATTTTTATATCAGGCCTAGTCTATAATAATACTTGGTTACAAGCAGTGTAGCCTTATTTACTTTCGTCTGCGTACTGCATGGATCCACAATTAGCGTCGTTGCGCTTCGGTTTTCTGTATTGGGAATGAATAAAAACAATATCGGTTGGTGTGTTCCTATAAGCATTACTACACTCAAGAACACAGCAATTTGCATTACCTTTCCGCTTTTTAGGATCATCCATATTTCTAATCATTTAAACTGAGATGTTAAGTATATTCATACGCTTCAAGCACAACTCCATCGCTGCTGTCCCGCAGTTAGTAACAACAGTCGCCACCAGAGGAGCTTGCACGGTGCCTATATACCCGGTGGCAGTGGTAACTAATTACACTCAATAAAGACAATAATAAACGCAATTAATAAAAATACAATGAATAATGCTAATAATTAATACTAACAATAATTAATAATAATAATAATAATAACAACAAGAGGGAACATCCTACATTAAGGCCCGATTGTATAAACCATTTAATCTTAGATCAGAGGTTAAATTGATCCTTGTTTCTGCTGAACTTGGAATTTTGTATTGTATAAAGTCTAATCTGAGATTAATTTGTCTCAAACTAAAGTCAACTTTGACTGAAGAAATTTCTCCGATTAAGTTAGATGATCCAAGTTCAGTTATTTCTTTTCTGTTTGAAATATACGAGTGACAGATTGTGCAAATAAAATATCCATTAATATTAATATTAATAGATATGATAGGTACATTTATATATATTTCTTTCAATTTCTTGCCTTAATACACAAACATTCTTATATTTTATAAGGCTCTATCGTGTTCAGCAGTATCAAATAACATAACCTATAATTATATTATGTTTATAACAACCATTAATTATTAATGGATATGATGAGTACATTCATAAATGTTCAATTAACTGTATTACTAAACGAAAATTGTCGTTTTATAAAGCTTTATTATGTTTAGCAGTATCAAACACCATAACATGATAACAAAACTGAGAACAGTCAACCTTCTTCTTATTGTCCGCCATTATTTACATTGCACAAAAAACCAGTGTCTCCAACAGAGTGTACGGAAAGTCGCCAAAAAGTAGTTGTAAAGTCGCTAGATTTCTCATTATCAACAAAGAAAGATAAAATTTTGTCAGTATGGGGTGCTAAAAAGGTCACTAAATCCATATTTAAGCAATATAAAAGTTAAAAGAAATTGTTGTTGAAAAAGAGTTAAAGTCGCTAGATTGGCAACACTGAACAAACCTGTCCGCGCATCACGTATTTCACCTGTTTATGCGATGTTGCCAAATCCTTTTCACGTGAACTTAGATTGCATTTGAACCAAGGTAATTTGATCGCAGAAAAGTTTTATACAATAAAAGAAGTGTCTGAACTCTGTTCACTTTTCGATCTTCGATCAAAGTTGATCTTTAGTCAGGGAGTTTTATACAATTGGGCCTAAATGAAGCACGATCGGTTAAAATAACATTTAAAGTAAATCTAATTTGTACCTTAAACCTAAGTTCGAACTAAAACCCACGAGTATGATATGTTCATATCTGCACAAGTACCTTTCAACACTACACTCATTTCGCTGTCAACTCACTCACTGCACTGGAACTACGACACATTTCACTGATTCTATCCTGATTTCACTAACACTTCAAAAACATTTCACTGTTCCAATACTTTGCACTGCCACTATAAACTATAAAGCTTTACTTACTCAACACACTTCACTGACACAACATAATTCTTCACTGATAGAACACTTCAATAACAAAATATCAATTACGCCCTTTAAATACTGTGTATAATTACCGTCTATTAGTAAAGTCCTTAAGCCTATTTTTAAATACATTTTTGGTTGTTGGTAAAGCCTTTAGTAAGTCTGCAGGTAAAGCATTCCAGTGCCTGATAGTACGATTGAGAAAAGAAAACTTTCCAGTGTCAGTCCTCTGTCTTCTTTCCCTCAATTTATATGAGTGGTCGTTCCTTGAAGAGTAATTTGGCGGCTGCAACCTATTTTTTATTTCTCTCCAGGCAGGCTCACCTCTGTATGTTTTGAACAGTGCGCATAATCGAATTCGCGTTCTCCTGTCCGTGAGTGTGTCCCATTTTAATGGTGAATTTTTCCGACAATACTTGAGAGCCCGTTTTTTAATCTTTTCCAGTGTCTTAATATGTTCTAGTCTGTAAGGATCCCAACATGCAGCACCATATTCCATTACTGGACGTACTAGTGATTTATATGCAATCTCTTTGGATTTATCAGATCCTTCAGACATCTAGTAAACAATGACATAACAATATAGAAACAATCAAAATAATTGGGTACTGTTTTCCGTAGCTTGGTAATGTGCTCTAAATTTTGCTAATTCTGCTATAAATTCATTAAATGTGTACATATGACGTATGAAAAGAAAAATGTGATAAAAGATAATTTTGTCGAAGAAATAATTATTAATATTCAGTTACAATGAAGAGTCGCCTGTAACAACAGCCTAATTTCAGGACGACAGAAATCATGTCATTAACATTATTGTGTAATTAATCCATTTCAGTGTTCTGTTGAATTTCACTTGATTAATTTCCAATACACAATTATTAATCGAAGTTCCTGCTGTGAGGATCAATATTTTTGCAACATAATCCAAATTATCTGTGTTCTGTTTTCTTCACCTGATTCTCTGCTTCAAATGTGCTATCATATTATCGTCGCCAGATGCTACCGGAATGAGTCTAAGTACCATTTGTTTTTTTTTCTCATAAAATAATTATAATTAGATGAATAATTAGCTTTATTGTTTTATTTGTAATCAAACGGTTTAGAATAATTTTCAGGAACATTTTACTGCCATACTGTAACTTATTCAATATTTAATTGTATGTTGCTGTAACCTTTGGGGAGGCCGAGACGTAGATGGGAGAATAATATTAAAATGGATTTGAGGGAGGTGGGATATGATGATAGAGACTAGATTAATCTTGCACAGGATAGGGACCGATGGCGGGCTTATGTGAGGGCGGCAATGAACCTTCGGGTTCCTTAAAAGCCATTTGTAAGTATTTTGCTGTAACCCATTGCACTGCCATTATCCTCAGCACATTTCGAACTGGTATATCAAGGTCACGTACAAACTACGCATGAGTCACTGAACTGAAGCACTGGTAATCCCGGCTGTCCCAGCTGACTTTAGTTGAGGAGAATGATCCAGGAATGGGGTAAACACGCGTGGCAAATGCAGTCTGTTGCTTGGCCTTGATCCGCCAGTTCGAAATGCGTTGACAATAAAAGATTTTAATTCATAGATTTAAAATTTGAATATTTTCACATGAAGAAAGGTCTAAATTAAATATTGCAGCATAATAACGTCTTTTTATTTCATTAATGTTCCATAATACAGTGCATATTATCCGAATTCGAATTTAAAAGTCTCATCTTGTGGTGCAAATGTACTGATATGCATCTTTTATAAGTTCTTTCAGATGAAGTTTATTGCAATACTGTAGATCCGAGTTTAGAAATGAAGGCAGTAAGTTCGAATGGAAGTATAATGATAATACGAATTCATGTTAAAGCAATAACAGTTCAGGTGGTGGAATTATGTAAGTATTAACAAAAGATTCTTGTTAAGTGACCGTTACTGAAAAATTAATTTTGAAAAATCCATAAGTAGACTAAACATGCTTATACATACATACATACATACATACATACATACATACATACATACATACATACATACATACATACATACATACATACATACATACATACATACATACATATTCTGACCATGGGCAGGTCTTTCACTGCAAACTCAACATTCTCTAATCTTTCCTATTTTCTGTCTTCCTCTTAGTCTCCGCATATGATCCACATATCTTAATGCCGTCTATTATATAATATCTTCTTCTGTCCCAAACTCTTCTCTCGTTCACCATTCCTTCCAGTGCTATAGAAAATCAATATTATTTATTAAATAATTACTACATATTATATTCTTTACATAGTGCAACATTGGTAATACAGCATTCAAAATGGCAGATTTATTTATTCCCGTTTGAAATCCTTTATATTATGTGAATGTATCTATTTACATATCTTACGTACTCTGAGGTTTGCAGTAGGCCTAAATAACAGTTTTCATTAAGCAAAAATTGTGTATACCAGTGTTATTGTTGTTATTATTATTATTATTATTATTATTATTATTATTATTATTATTATTATTATTATTATTATTATTATTGCTTTCTGTGACCATAACAGTAAATATATCTTATTTTCACATCTAAGGATGGCATAGTGTTACATTTCTTACGTCCATTACAGCAACTGCTATGAAAAAAAAATACGAGTATTTATCACAAATTTAAACTCAAATTTAGAAAGAATGAAAGAAAATGTTAAAAAAAAAAATAAGGTATTCGTTTCATTTAGTGTTCTGCCCAAGGGCAGGTCTTTCACTGCAAACTCAGTTTTCTCCAATCTTTCCTATTTTCTGCCTTCCTCTTCGTCTCCTCATATGATCCCTATCATCTGATATTATCTTCTTCTGCCCCCAACTCTTCCCCCGTTCACCATTCCTTCCAGTACATCCTTCAGTAGACAGTTTCTTCTCAGCCAGTGACCCAACCAATTCCTTTTACTCTTCCTGATCAGTTTCAGCATCATTCCTTCTTCACCCACTCTTTCCAGCACAGCTTCAATTCTTATTCTGTCTGTCCACTTCACACATTCCATTCTTCCAAATCCACATTTAAAATGCTTCTACTCGCTTCTCTTCACTTCGTCGTAATGTCCACAGTCCATATAGTCTCTTCCTTAGTTCTTTTTCCAGAGGTCCGCAGAAGATGTTCCTTTTACTATTAAAGGCTTCCTTTGCCATTGCTATCTTCCTTTTGACTTCCTGCAGCAGTTCATGTTACAGCTTATAGTACACCCCAAGTATTTGAAGCTGTCGACTTGGCCTACTGCCTCATTTAGAATTCGTAAGTTTACCTTGTTTATTTTTCTTCCTATGACCATGGTCTTCGTCTTATTTGCATTAATTTCCATCCCATACTGTTCACAGCTGTCATTTAGCTCCTGTAGCATATCCCTTAGTATCATCCCCTCTTCTGCTAACAACGCCATGTCATCAGCAAATCTTATACACTTTATTCTTCTTCCTCCTATTATCACTCCTCCAATGTTCTGAAAACAGTTCTTCACTAAATCCTCCAAGCAGATGTTAAAAGGGTAGGTGATAAAGGACATCCTTGACGTACTCCTCTCCCTACTTCACTTCCTTCTGACATTTCTTCTCTTTTCCTGACTTTCACTCGTTGTTTCATATAAAGATTATTGAATAGTCTTCTGTCTCTCCAATCCACACCTATTTTCTTTATGATCCCCATCAGTTTATTTCAATCCACTCTGTCAAAAGTCTTTTCTAAGTCCACAAATACTACATACAATTCTTTTTTCTTCTTCAGGTATCTTTCACCGATTTTTCTTAGCAGTCGAATTGCATCTCTCGTACCTTTTCCCTTCCTGAAGCCAAACTACTCGTTTTTCAATTGTTCTTCCATCTTAGAATATATACGTCGATTCAGTATACGCAAGAGAATCTTCGCTAAGTGCGATATCAGGCTTATAGTCCTGAACTCGTTACATTTCTTTGCATTATTTTTCTTCGGGATTGGAAGCAATAAATGTTATTTATTTCAGTACGATAATAATTGTAGTAGGCCTAATATTGCGAATTGGTCTGTATCAAATTAAAATTTAACACAAATGTACTTGCATGGGCAAAATTTATGTCTCTTACTAAAATGTTAACAAAAGCATAATTTGCCGCAGAACACAAATTCAAATCGTAGATTCCGATAAAGATATGCAACAAAAATCAGTTTCTAATTTAGTTCAAAACAATAAATAATAATAATAATAACAATAATAATAATTCCAAACTCCGAAAGCTCTTCATTACTGGGATGATAATATTAATCTATTTTTTTCATTATCTGTATAATTTCAAACTTCTAAATTTCTTCGTTGCTGCAATGATAATATTAATCTATTTTTTTTCATTATCTATATAATTCCAAACTCCGAAAGCTCTTCATTTCTGGAACGATAATATTAATCTGTTTTCTTCATTATCTGTCTCATTGTCAGTCTTTCAGTCGATCTGCCTCTCTGTTGTCTAAGGTCTTCTGGCCTTCTCTTCCGCTGAACAAGAACTATCAGAAGCAATATAAAATATAATATAATAAACTAAAATAGATACAATGAAATGATTTTACAAGATCGTAATGACATAAAAAGATTCTAGTAATGCGTTCAACCTTAAAATATAAGCTAAAGTGTCATCTTACACTACCTCTACATGTCTTCTTTCAATCACAAATGTTTCATGTCATGTTCGTTTTTATAAGTTATGTAAACATCGCAGTCTTGATCTTCCTAATGGCCCGCCTGCATGTATTAGTTCTTTGAAAACTTTTCTATACTTCCGGGGCTCTTCTATATCCTATTCACTTCATCTTTCTGCTTTGATTCCTGCGCGTTGGGTTCCATGTTGAGACTCCAAACATCTTTTTTTGTTAATCTTCTATATTATAAACTGAGTGGGTCGAATATTGCACCAATTAATATATTTTTCTCAACATTTTACATTCAACGATTTTCAATTTTTGCTCACCCCTTTTCGTGTCGAGGATTCAGAAGCATAAGTCAGTATAAGAGAAATCACCGATATGTATAGGGATATAATTTATGCAAGTTTCCCTTTCTTGAAATCAATTTACTTTTCAAATGTTTAATAAAGCAAAATAGCATCTATTTTATCCTGAATTCTAATCAAAATTTCTTTATTCATACTGTTAATCGAATTAATTTATGCTCTATATATTTATAATGATCTATATTTTT
This sequence comes from Periplaneta americana, assembly GCF_040183065.1. NCBI lineage: Eukaryota > Metazoa > Arthropoda > Insecta > Blattodea > Blattidae > Periplaneta > Periplaneta americana. The sequence goes on from NC_091117.1 coordinate 34,556,306, forward strand.
CAATGTGTGTCAATGTGTAGGTGATTGCATGAAGGTGGATTTTCAGAAACTATTAGACAATTTGTGTTGTCAGTGTTAATTTCAAATTAATTTCAGTTTACGCTTACTAATTCTGATTTCCAACCGCACCATGCAGATTGAAGTGTTCGCTGATCACAAATGACAAATTATATACAGTTACATACAAACCACTGATATGCTTTCCAAAGAAGTTTTGTATAATAATGTGCCTGGAAGATGATATTTGTATGCAGTTATGTACCCGTAAGTAGGTGACCAAATGACAATGAAGTAGAATATGTGAAATGATAATGGTTGGAGCAGTAGGAGCACTCAATGGACGCTACCCGATATTCAGTTATCATGATGAAGTCAGAAATCATTAGCCGAAGTGAGCTGGGACTTAATAAATGTACCAAGAAGACAAGGATCAAAGATGTGGTCTAGTAACAGCGATGGAGACTTCCGTCAACTATAAAGGCAAGCGACACAGTCTCACAATTCATCTCGCCAAGGTAAGTGCAAATTCGCTGTCACTAATAATTACAAAGATGCTACTTAACAGTGCTGTTAGTAAATTGAGAGAGATACAGAGCGTTCGCCTGGGGGTGAGGCCAGGAAAGCGGGATGTACTGATACACCGCTTTGTGCGCGCAGTTGTTGAGACACGCTCGACAATCAAGGACATCAAGGTCGACAAGTTATCAGTTGTGAGCCAGATGTTGCAGTAATTAACACGTACAGTGCAGTTTCTTGACACAGTTGCTTAAATATACAGCGTGTGCGTAAAATTTGTCAACAATGCAAAACGCAAAATTCACGCTTGAACAGAGAGTTTTTATGTATGATGCATATGTGAAAACAGAGTCATGTAGAGAGGTGCGTAGGCAATTTGAAGTGAAATATCCGGGTGCTCCAATTCAGGGTAGAGAAACTGTTAGACGTCTTGTTAACAAATTATGGACAACAGGGTCGATAAATGCTACAATTCCTAAGCGAAAACAAAGAGTATTGACGGGAGAAAAAATTGATGAAATCAGTGCATAATTTACACGCTCTCCTAATAAATCTCTAAGACGTGTTTCACAGGAAGTTAGTGTTTCAAAAACATAAGTCTTTACTGCTGCTAAACTTTTAAAACTAAACCCTACAGAGTATAGTATAGAAAGCGGAAGCTTACGGATAGACGATTCCCGCAAGCGACACCGCAGGCAGGCCGCTTTCCTGGCCCCACCCGTAGGCGAACGCTCTGTAGAAGACGCATAGACGAATACAGAATTAGGGTTACAAAATGTGATATTTATAACTTTGTATTATGTGCAAAAATCAACTCGAAATTTAAGTTATGATATTATGTTAAACTATTTTCGGTTGATGTTGAACAGAAACCTCTTACGTCAAAAATTTCAATTTTACAGCAGAGCGACATAATATTTCAATATATTAAAAAACTAACAAAAAATCTAGCATAAAAACGATATCTATCTATCTATCTATCTATCTATCTATCTATCTATCTATCTATCTATCTATCTATCTATCTATCTATCTATCTATCTATCTATCTATCTATCTATCTATCTATCTATCTATCTATCTATCTATCTATCTATCTATCTATCTATCTATCTATCTATCTATCTATCTATCTATCTATCTATCTATCTATCTATCTATCTATCTATCTATCTATCTATCTATCTATCTATCTATCTATCTATCTATCTATCTATCTATCTATCTATCTATCTATCTATCTATCTATCTATCTTCTTCTTCTCATGTTTATATTCATGCCTTGACTTACGATATGTTTGCAGAATATTCGAAAAAATTTCTTTGATGAGAATCAAGTGAACTCTTATTTCGTTCATATTTTTACATACGAAATTGCTGTTCAACACCGTCGATATACACTTTTCACTATTAATGTTTTGACTGAAGAAGTATTAAGTTACTTAAAACGAATGAAAGAATAACAACTTTACTGTGTCACTATTTAAATAGTGATATTATTTTACCTGAGTGTCTGGTGTCGATGTAGTTCTCATCATCCTCTGAACTCTAATTCTAATATGAATAATATTTTCAACATTCCTGCGCTTTCTCTAAAAACTACACATTAACTGCTTTCATTACTCGGGTACTAAAACTTACTGAACAGACTCTGTAGCTCACTGCAACACACTACACACATTCTACCTTACAACAATATAATCCATTTCACTATTACGCACTGCGCACTCAGCGTAACTATAACCCCAACAAATGGCGAGTACGTTACATTAGCGTCTATTAGTAAAGATTTTAAGCCTATTTTGAAAAATAATTGTTACTATTGGAAAAACCTACAGTAAGTCTACAGGTACAGCATTCCAGATCCTGATAGCAGGATTGGAGAAAAAACTATTCAAATATTCGTCCTCTGTATTCTTTGCCTCAGTTTATTTGCATCGCCGTTGCTTAAAGAGTAATTTGGCGGCTGCAAACTATTTTTTATTTATCTCCAGGTAGACAGACTTCTGTCCATTTTCAACATGGCGCATAATTAAACTCGTGTTATTTAAATTTATTTATGCTCGACCATGGCGAAATGTAGTAATTATACACCTGGTAGCAGTCCTTTCATGCATGTCATTAAAGTACAACTATTCATTAAAGTTCAGGTTTTCGATTATTCTCGGATATGCAATCGAAAGACAACGAGGGAAGCGTCACGGAGGCTGGAAATCCAATACTGTCGCAGAAGGTTATGTTCTGTTACTATAATAATTAGCGTTAGTTGTAAATAATATTCAAATAAATTCAATTTGTCATTTCGTTTTTCAATTCTAAATCAATTTCCAAGTTATATCAAGGTTAATATTTAGTTTACTCTGTAGGTTATAGGCTATCAAGGTCAATGTGGAGATCTGTTGCTCGGAAAAAATCAATACTTTCGCGTCTGCGCACATCTCACAATTTACGAGATATTGCACAAGGTCAGTTCCGCTCTTCAGTTAGATACAAATAAAATAAATACTTCTGAATAATTTCAAATTAGAAATATGGTCGAGCATAAAAAGTCGTATGAAACTCGCCTATAATGGTAATTAAGACGCTCGTATGAAAATTATGAAACTCGCTTGCGCTCATTTCATAAACAAACATACTTACGTCTTAATTAGTATCATTATAGGCTCGTTGCATAATGTACTATTAAATGTAATATAACGGGCCACCTAACACCGGACCTGGAAGTAGTTCCAAACCACGTCAAAAAATATAACTAGCATCAAAGAGCATCACTGTTTCCAGATATAGGCCTAATGGGCTATGTGGTGTTATGAAGGATCGCTTCCAGTTTTACCGCCAGTGAATGTCTGTGCCATTTACAGTAACATATTCACTCTCAGAATTTTTGTAAACATTACAACTCCTTCGTATCCTGATATTGTTACAAAATGAGTGACAGTGAACGTAAAATATAAAAAATAAAAAATGAAGAAAGGAGAAGGTTCTATGCAGTCTACTCGGAAAAAGACGCGAGCTTCAGTGAAAACATACAAAACAGTATGTAACTATTAGGTAAATCATTAGATCTAAGGAATTTCGACGGTTCAGTTCAAAAGCGAAATAACCCAAAATTTAAAAATATGATAACCTGTATTTTAAAGTTTCATCTTCCTGTCAAAAAATCAAGTCATTGAAATTTCTCCAAATACCATCAATGACGTTTCATACTTTCTATACACTTCAAATCAGAGTATGTTAATTGGATTTTTCACAGCAACATGAAGTTTTTAAAATGAAGTTAATTGCAGGAAGTATAAAGACAGAGATGAAAAGAAATATCAGAATTCTACTTCAAATTCCAAACAATGCTACAATATCCAACAGAATTTTGGATTTTAACACCCATCCAAACAAAAGAACAAACAATGAAGCTACAAAAATAAGATTTAAGACGCATAAAGAATATGATTTTATGTAGAAAACTCAACGAAGACGACAGAGAAATTATGTTTGTTATTCAAACTGTTCAATATAATTGAACGCTAAGATACAGACAAACCTAAAAATAATATGTTTAGAGAATGGAAAACAGTTGCATCGTCTTAAAATAGTTGTCACTTTATCAGTTCAGAGTTAACAGAGAGTTGGGAATGCCAATGATGATATAGGCTACGACGTGGGGTTTTGAATCTCCATGATTAAAAATGCTGACTGAGGCCACTGACTCTTTCTTAACTCTTAAGAAGCATGAGTGAAAGAATAATATCAATTCGTTTCTGGGAAAAATAAGAAAATTAGGGTATGATATAAAACTTTAACCTTTGAAATTGTTGTGGTAGAACTTAAATTCTATCTCAATAATTTCAAGGGAAAAATTGTTCCGGGGCCGGGTATCGATCCCGGGACCTCTGGCTGAACGTACCAGCGCTCTCCCAACTGAGCTATCCGGGAACTCCACCCGACACCGTCTCAACCTTTCCCTTTATATCCACACAACTCGCGTGGGCTGACGAAACGCCAGAGACCCACATCGAGTGCACACAAACTTTGTGTGACTTGGAATTGTGGTTTTCTGTTAACGTACACAGTGACGTATATATTATGCAAATCTAGTCTTTCAGGTGAAGCTCCCTGTAAAGCAGATTTGAATAATTTCAAGGGAAAAATTGTTCCGGGGCCGGGTCTATCTATTGGATACTTCAGGGTCAAACATATTGTGAAAATACTGTAACCAACTGCCTGAACTAATTTTGTTTCTATTCATTTTTACTAATTTTTGCAGTCATTTATCTTCCTGAAAATTCTATTCCATTCACCATGGAAATCCCTCTACAGCTTTGTTCTAAAAACTTGCAAATTATTTAATTTTTATTATTTATTATTCTAGTTGTGGCATACATATATAAGGGGGAAGAAACTGGCTACCCTACACCATTATCTCCAGAATTAGTTGCCTCATAAGTGTTGCCTTATTGGTGTCACGCGGTTCAAACTTACCTTCGGTCAGTTGACAAAGAACTGCTTTATATAGGGAGTGAAAAAGAAAACTGGTATATCTTATACTGTAGTCTCAAAAATGTCATAGTGAAAAATTATTTGCAAGAGGTAGCTTTTACGTTCTCTCATATTAGCTTCGCACTGTACGAATGAATGTAATTATATTTATTAACTACAAATGAGTTTTCACACGGTAGTAGTTACAGAAAGAATAGCGATATATGAAGACAAGACATTCTGACAGAAAAACTAAAGAAGTGTAGAGTAGGAATACAAACACAAATCAAGGACCAATCTTATTCATTACACAGAAGATGCCTTTCTTGTAAATAATCAAACCTCGTTTTTTGCAGGTTTCTTTTATTTTCACTTGACTGTACTTGGCATTTCAAAGGGTCGAACTGTACCCTTCCCAAAAAGTTCGATTTTCTTGGGAATTTTTGCTGTGAGTCGCCTTGCACTCTGACTATTGAGATCACTCACTACTGGTCTGTCACCTCGCGCCACAGTTCAGCTGTCGTGTGACTCCTGATGCACATGATGTTATTCAAATTCGTTATCAGAGATCGGAAACAACCCTGTACTGCTACATCGCTGGTGCTGAACAGCAATCTCGTATGTAAAAATTGCAATTTTACAAAAGAGCGAAAAATCGTTCGAATATCTTTAAAAAACCAAACAAATTTCTGTCATAAAAGAATATTTACGACTCTTCTTCTTAAGTTTTTATCCATGCCTTCACATATGATGAATTTGGTGAGAATAAACGGAAGTTTTATTTCGTTCATATTTTTACATACGAAGTTGCTGTTCAACACCGTCGATATACACTTTTCAGTATTAATGTTTTCACTGAAAAACTATTAAGTTACGTACGACAGGGGTGTCCATTATCGCCTACCCTATTTATTATATATATTAATGACGCAGTTGTACGATGGCAGACTATGCTTAAAACACATTTTAAAATAAAAGGGAGAAACATTGATACAATGTTGTTTGCTGACGACCAGATCTTAATTGCAGATTCGGAAGATAATTTACAAAGAGTCATACATGAATTAAATAATATTACAAATGAATATAATCTTCAAATCTCATATGAAAAAACGAAAATAATGGCTCTTAAACGAAGAGATCTGTTAAGAGCAAAAATTTGCATAAATAATAAGCCCATCCAACAACAAAGTGATTTTAATTATCTTGGTTACATTGTGTCATATACCGGCAATAGAGATGTGCAAAATAAATTAAACAAATTCCAAACACTACGTGGTACAATAAAAAGAACTTTTAAAAATTGTAATAGAGCAACACTATTAAAACTTTACAAAGTAATGGCGATCCCAACCTTGCTTTATGGGTGTGAAAGTTGGGTCTTGACTGTCTCACAACAGAAGAAAATAGAGGCTGCTCAAATAAAATTTTTGAGACAGGTGGCAGGTTACAGACTCATAGACAAAAAGAGAAAAGAAGATATTAGAAAAGAATTGGAAATTCAGAGTCTAAATGAAACAATCATTGAATACAGACAAAGATGGCAAGATCATATACAAAGAATGGATGAAGATCGTACACCACAAATAATAAATAAGTATAAACCTGTAGGTAGAAGAAATGTCGGCAGGCCACGGATGAGATGGTCGGATCAGTTTTCTTGAAGACGGAACGAGCCACAAGGCTTATGCCGTGATGAAGATGATTATGATGACTATTAAGTTACTTATACAATGAATGAATGAATGAATGAACAACATATTTACTCTGCTAATATTTAAATTGTGAAGTTATATTACCTGACTGCCTATTTTCAATGTAGTATGCATCATCCTCAGAATTCTAATTCTAATTTTAATATTGACTATATTTTCAACATTCTCTGTGCTTTCTCTAATAACTCTCATTAATTGCTTTCATTACTCGGGTACTGAAACTTACTGAACAGGATCTGTAGCTCGCTACAACACGTTGCACACATCTACCCTATAACTCAATTCATTTCGCTATTACGCACTGCGCACTCAGCGTAACTAAAAACCCAACAAATGGCGAGTACGTTACATTAGCCCAGTGTTTCCCAACCTTTTTAAGTTCGCGGCAGCCTTGAGAATAACATTAAAAACTGGGGGCACCCTTTCTTGAATTAAAAAAAAAATTAAGTTTAATATATTCATTTACTGAAAGATGATATAATAAGTAACATACATCACAACGCAATACGGTAAACTTTCCTACAATCACTTAGTAAATAGTACATTATGAAACGTATGAAAATTATGAAACTCGCTTGCGCTCGTTTCATAAACATCCATACTCGCTTTCTTAATTACTATCATTATAGGCGAGTTTCATAGGACTTTTTATGCTCGACCATATTTCTAACTTGAAATTACCGGTATTCAGATGTATACATTTTACTTGTATCAGACAAGATCGGAAGTGACCTTGTTCTACGTCGTGAATTGTGAGATGTGTGCAGACGCGAAAGTATTGATTTTTTCCGAGGAACAATAATGTCATTGACCTTGATGTATAATCCCGTTAAACGTGATAATATTATAATATTATAACCTTGATTATTGAATTCGACATTGAAAAACGAGATGACAAATTGAATTTATTTGAATATTATTTACAATTAACGCTAATTATTATAGTAACACAACATAACCTTCTGCGACAGTATTGGATTTCAGCCTCCGTGACTTTTCGCTAATTCTCTTTCGATTGCATATCCGAGAATGATCGATACTTGCGGTTTTATAACGGTACAAAGCTGACTTCTCATTGGCTGAACACATGTAAGCTGAGTTATCATTGGCTGAAGACCTGTACTTTAATGAGTAGGTGTACTTTAATTACATACATTAAAGGACTGCTACCAGGTGTATAATTAGTACATTTCGGCATGGTCGAGCATAAAATACATAAATTTTATATATTGTCCTGTCGAAGTCTCGGGAATGTTCGTGAGGAAGCGAGTACTCTATACTAGTATAGTGAGTCGGGAATGTTCGTCAGGGATTGGCTGTAATGCCATCTGCCGGAGCCGGATACAAGTGAAGAGTCCACTGCAAGAATGATGGATGTCATTTGGAATACATTTTGCAGGAGAAGCAATTGAAAGTTTGAAATGCTTAGTGCTCAAAGCTTAACTGTAATTTTCCGATCATTACTGGACAATGACTATCAGTGTTAATACCATATAACTCTCTATGCACATTCTATATGTCTTAAGCTATACATTGACAGTCTTGGTTCATTTTCGACAAGAAAGTGACATCCATCATTCTTGCAGTGAACTCTTCAAGTATAATTGAATCATCGAAAGGAATCGATCTGTAGTGCATGAGAGTAATTAATTTGACTTATTTTATTTCAAGACCTTACAAGACTTTAGGCTTAAGTAGACAGTAATTTTTTTTATTTATTTCAATATCTCGCGGCACCCCTTAGGCGATCACGCGGCACCCCTTAGCCGATCACGCGGCACCCTAGGGTGCCGGGGCACACCGGTTGGGAACCACTGCATTAGCCTATTTTGAAAAATAATTGTTACTATTGGTAAAGTCAGCAGGTGCAGCATTCCAGACCCTGATAGCACGGTTGGAGAAAACACTCTTTCAAATGTGCGTCCTCTGTATTCTTTCCCTCAATTCCTTAAAGAGTAATTTGGCAGCTGCAAACTATTTTTTATTTATCTCCACGCAGACACTTCTCTACATTTTCAACATTGCGCATAACTGAACTCGTGTTATTTAAATTTATTTAAATGTAATATAACGGGCCACCTAACACCGGACCTGGAAGTAGTTCGAAATTATGTCAAAAAATATAACTAGCATCAAGGAGCATCACTCTTTCTAGATATAGGCCTAATAGGTTATGTGCTGTTACGAAGCAACGCTTTCAGTTTTACAGCTAGTGAATGTCAATGCCATTTTCAATAACCTAATCGCTCTCAGAATTTTTGTAAACATTACACCTTCTTTTGTCTCGTGATATTGCTACAAAATGAGCGATAGTGAACATAAGAAAAAAAAGAACAATGAACAAGGTTCTACGCAGTCTGCTCGAAAAAAGATTCGTGCTTCAGTGAAAACATACAAAACAAATTAGTATTAGATAAACTATGAGATCTAACCAAGTAATTTCGACTGCACAGTTCAAAAGCGAAACAAATCAAAATTTAAAGCTCTGATAACTTGAATTTTAAAGCTTCATGTTGCTCTCAAAATACAATTCAATGAAATTTCTCCAAATTCTATTAAAGATGTTTCACATCCATTAAACGTTGCAAATTATAGTGTGTTAATGGGATTTTTCAGAGCTAGATGGAGCTTCAAAATGCAGTTAATTGCAGGAAATATAAAGACATAGATGAAAAAAGAAGTATCATAATTTTATTTTAAATTCAAAATATTCTTGAAAATTTCAATGTTGAAGTACCCAACCGATTTTTTATTTTAACTCCCACCCAATCAAAAAGAATAATGAGGCTTCACAAAATTAAATTTTAGACACGCAACGTATATGCTTTTATGTAGAAAACTCAATGAAGACATCAGAAAAATTACGTTTGTTTTTCAAATTATGGACTATTAATGAACACTAAGCTATAGACAACAAGATAAATTTCATGTTTAGAGAATGGAAAATAATTCCATCGTATCAAAATAGACAACACAGTATCAGTTCAGAGTTAAGAGAGAGTTGGGAATGCCAATGATGATAAGCGAGCCTCTTTGAATTTCCATGATATAAATAATACTAACTGAGGCTACTGACTCTTTCTTAATTCTTATAGAATAATATGCAATTCGTTTTTGAGATAAATAATAAAATTAGGGTATAATATACACCTCTAACATTGATATTGTTTTGGCAGAACTTTTGTTAATTGCATCTGTTGGATACTTTGGGGTCAAACTTGTTGTGAAAATCCTGTAACCATGTGTTTGACCTAATTTTGTTTCTATTCATTTTTACTCATTTTTGCTATCACGTATCATCCTGCAAATTCTATTCCATTCACCAAAGAAGTCCCTCTGCAGCTCTCTTCTAAAAACTTGCTAATGATTCAATTTTGTTTTATTTATTCTAGTTCTGCCATAAGCCTACATATAACGGCCGCCCTATTCAATTATCTCCTGGCTTACTTGTCTCATGAGCGTTGCCTTATCGGTGTCATTTATCAGGTTGAAACCTGTTTTCGGACAGTTGACTAAGGAACGACTACATAACTTACAAAACATATATTTCTTATAGTCTGATTTCTATAGCTCCGATTGCAGCGCACGGAGGCCTCACACCATACTGAAATCTTAAGATCACAGATCATGCACAGTTCTATAATTCTAATCATTTGTGTATTGTCATGTACCTAATCTGTGGTTTCAAATTCATGTCAGTCATATGCATCCTTCTTGGTATTGTAATTTCCACACTAGTGCATGAAGACGAGACATTCTAACAGAAAAACTAAAGAAGTAGGCCTACAGAGCAGAAATATAAACCCAAAAAGTGAAGGACGGCAGACAAGAGAACTACAAGACAATATACTCGTATAATCAAACGCCTGTAATGAGATAATTATGTTAAACTGCTATATCGCATGTAAAATATCAATTCTACAGGAGAGCGAAAAAAACATTTGCGTATCTTAAAAAGAAATTAAAATATTTCTCGCATAATAGTATATTATGCAACGAGCCTATAATGAAGGTAATTAAGAAGCGCTCGTTTCATCATTTTCATACGAGCTTCTTAATTACCATTATAGGCGAGTTTCATACGACTTTTTATGCTCGACCATATTTCTAACTTGATATTATTAATTTTCTTTGTATCTGATTTTGACCAGTGTCCCGTATGTTGTGAGATGTGCGCAGACGCGAAAGTATTGATTTTTTCCGAGGAACAGATGTCCACATAGACCTTGCTAGGCCATAAGAACCTACAGAGATAACACTGAAATTAAATTAGACATTGACAAACGAGATGACAAATTGCATTTATATGAATATTATTTACAATTAACGCTAATTATTATAGTAACACAACATAACCTTCTGCGACAGTATTGGATTTCCAGCCTCCGTGACTTTTCGCTAATTCTCTTTCGATTGCATATTCGAGAATAATCGATACTTGCGGTTTTATAACGGTAGAAAGCTGACCTGTCATTGGCTGAACAGTTGTAACCTGAGTCGTCATTGGCTGAAAGACCTGACCTTTAATGAGTAGGTGTACTTTAATCGCATGCATTAAAGGTCTGCTACCACGTGTATAATTACTACATTTCGGCATAGTCGAGCATAAAAGTCTCTTCTTCTGATGTTCATATCCGTGCCTTGACATATGATGTATTTGCAAAAGATTCGTTAAAATTGTTTGATAAGAATGAAGTGAAGAATATTATTACATATGAGGATGTTGTTCAACACCGTTGATACACACCTTTCACTATTAATGAAGAACTGTTAAATTATTGAATGAATGAATGAATGATATATACACATGTTAATAATTAAATTGTGATGTTATATTACCTGATTGTCTAGTTTGGATATAATATTCATCATCTTCCGAATTCTAATTCTAATAATTTCAACGTTCTCTGTATATTTTCAAATCAATACACATTAACTATAATCATTACTCGGGTACTAAAACTTATTGAATAGTTCCATTCACTTACATTACACACGCTCTATAACTAACTGCCTACCCACTATTACGTATTGCGCACTCAGTATAGTTACAAATTCAACAATTAACGACTATGTCACATTAGTGTCTATTAGTAGTCTAAATATTTCAAGCCTATTTTTAAAAACCGTTGTGGTTATTGTAAAAGTCTATAGTAAGAATGAAGATAGAGCATTCCAGTCCCTGGTAGCACAACTGAGGACGCATGTCTTTCAAATGTCCGTGCTCAGTATTCTTCCCCCAAATCATCCGAATGATCGTTCTTGAAGAGTAATGAAGCTTCACAAAATTATATTTTACAAGCATAACTGATATGCTTTCACGTAGAAACCTCAATGAAGACACCAGAAATATTACGATTGAACAAAATTGAACACTAATCTAAATACAACATTAAAAATTTCATCTTCACAAAATGGAAAATTATTGTATCATCTCAAAATAGACATCACTATATCAGTTCAGAGTTAATAGAGAGTTGGAAAAGAAAATGATGATTTATCTGGTGCTTTGAATCTCCCTGACATTGTAACTAGTGACTGAGAATATTGACTCTTTCTTAATTCTTGAAGACCATAATTGCAATTCGTTTCTGAGATAACTAATAAAACTTCGATACGATATAAAACCTCAACGTTGATAATACTGTTGTAGAATTTTGGCTCAAGTATGCATTGGACACTTTAGGGCCAAACATGATGTAAAAATACTTGAATCATGTGTGTGAAATAATTTTGTGTCCATTCATATTTACTAACGTTTGTTCTTATGAATCATCCTGGATATTGTATGCTATACACCATAGAAGTCCCTGGGAAGAATCTTTTTTTCCCCCTAAAACTTGGAAGTAATTTAATTTGTATTATCCATTACACTTTAAATTTTCGAAAATTCTTGCAATCTCAATGCTACTATACGTCACAGAAATATTTATTTTAACTCCCACCGAAACAAAATGAACAAACAATGAGGCTACAAACAACTAGATTTAAGATATAACGGATAAGTTATTATGTAGAAAACTCAATGACGTGTTCACAAATTTACGTTTGTTTTATTAATTATTGAACTAAATTTAACACTAAGCTAAATACAAAAATAACAACTTCATGTTCAGAAAATAGGAAATAGTTGCATCTTCTCAAAACAGACATTACTATATCAGTTCAGAGTTAAGAGACAGTTGGGAATGTCAATGATGATGTTTGCGGGAATTTGAATATGCATGACATTATAAATATAGACTGAGGCCACTGACTCTTTCTAAAACTCGTAAAGACCATGAATACAACAATATAATGCAATTCGTTTCTGAAATAATTAACAAAATTTGGATACGATTTAAAATCTTAACTTTGATAAAGTTATCCTAGAACTTTCGTTCACTGTATCCAATGGATAGGTACTTTGGGGCCAAACATGTTGTGAAAATACTGGAACCATGCGTCTGAACTAATTTTGTGTCTATTCATTTTTACTATTTTTTTCTTCTTATATATCAACCTGAAAATCCTATTCTATACACTAGACAAGTCTCAATGCAGCTTTTTTTTTTTTCTAAAAATTTCAACTACCGTAATTTAGTAATTATTATTTATTATTCTTTAAAATTACAAACATTGCTCCAATTCCAATGCTGTTAGGATTCAATAGAAATATGGACTTCATCTCCCACCCGAACAAAAGAACAATGCAGCTTCACAAAATTAGATTTTACACGAGTAACGGATAACCTTTTATATAAAAAATACAGTGAAGACACAAGACAAATTACGTTAACTATTTAAATTTTGAATAATGAATAAAATAGAACACTAGGATATAGACAAAATTAAAAATTTAATGTGCGGAACATGGAAAATAGTTCCATCATCTCAAAGCAGACATTAATATATCAGTTCAGAGTTATGAAACAATCGGGAATGTCAATGATGATATTTTGGGGGATATGAATCTCCATGACATTATAAATAGTGACTGAGACCACTGACTCTTTCTTAACTCGTAAAGAGCATGAATGCAAGAATATTATGCAATTCTTTCTCAAATAAACAATAAATTTGGATACGATTTAAAACGTTAACATTGATAAAGTTATCGTAGAACTTTCGTTCACTGTATCCAATAAATACATTGGGGCCAAACATGTTGTGAAAATACTGGAACCATGCGTCTGAACTAATTTTGTGTCTATTCATTTTTACTAATTCTTGTTCTTATGTATCACCCGGAACATTCTATTCTATACACCACAGAAGTACAACAGCTGCTTTTTTTTTTTTTTCTAAAAATTTCTAGTAAATTAGTACCTATTATTTATTATTCTTTAAAGTTCCGCACATTGTTCCAATTCCAATGCTGTTAAGATGCAACAGATATATGGATTTCGACTCCCACCCAAACAAAAACAACGATGAGTGTTCACAAAACTAGATTTTACACAAGTTACGGACATACTTTTATGTACAAAATTCAGTGAAGACACCAGAAAAATTACGTTCACTATTAAAATTTTGAATATTGAATAAAAATAGAACAATAAGATGTAGACAAAATTAAAATTTCATGTGCAGAGAACGGAAAATAGTTGTATCATCTCAAAACAGACATCACTACACAGATTACAGTTAAGAAACAGTTGGGAATGTCAATGATGAAGATTGCGGGAATTTGAATCTCCATGACATTATAGATACCGACTGAGGCCACTGACTCTTTCTTAACTCGCAAAGACCACGAATGAAACAATATTATGCAATTCGTTTCTGAAATAATTAATAAAATTTGGATACGATTTAAAAACTTAACTTTGATAATGCTGTCGTAGAATTTTGTTTCACTGTACCCATTGCACACTCTGGGGTCAAATATGTTGTGAAAATACTGTAACCATGTGTCTGAACTAATTTTGTGCCTATTCATTTTTACTAATTTTTGTTGTTATATATCATCCTGAAAATTATACTCTACTGTATATACTATAAAGTCCCTCTGCAGCTTCTATTTTACTAAAAATTGCAAGTAACGTAATTTTTATTACTTACTATTCTTAAAACTTCCAAGCATTTTTGCAATCCCAATGCTATTATACGCAACAGAATTACGTATTTTAACTCCCACCCAATCAAAAAGAATAATGAGGCTTCACAAAATTAAATTTTAGACACGCAACGTATATGCTTTTATGTAGAAAACTCAATGAAGACATCAGAAAAATTACGTTTGTTTTTCAAATTATGGAATATAACTGAACACTAAGCTATAGACAACAAGATAAATTTCATGTTTAGAGAATGGAAAATAGTTCCATCGTATCAAAATAGACAACACAGTATCAGTTCAGAGTTAAGAGAGAGTTGGGAATGCCAATGATGATAAGGGGGCCTATTTGAATTTCCATGATATAAATAATACTAACTGAGGCTACTGACTCTTTCTTAATTCTTATAGAATAATATGCAATTCGTTTTTGAGATAAATAATAAAATTAGGGTATAATATACACCTTTAACATTGATATTGTTTTGGCAGAACTTTTGTTAATTGCATCTATTGGATACTTTGGGGTCAAACTTGTTGTGAAAATCCTGTAACCATGTGTCTGACCTAATTTTGTTCCTATTCATTTTTACTCATTTTTGCTATCATGTATCATCCTGCAAATTCTATTCCATTCACCAAAGAAATCCCTCTGCAGCTTTCTTCTAAAAACTTGCCAATGATTCAATTTTGTTTTACTTATTCTAGTTCTGCCATAGGCCTACATATAACGGGGAAAATAACTGGCCGCCCTATTCGATTATGTCCTGGCTTACTTGTCTCATGAGCGTTGCCTTATTGGTGTCATTTATCAGGTTGAAACCTGTTTTCGGACAGTTGACTAAGGAACGACTACATAAGTTACAAAACATATATTTCTTACAGTCTGATTTCTTTAGCTCTGATTACAGCGCACCATACTGAAATCTTAAGGTCACAGATCATGCACAGTTCTATAATTCTAATCATTTGTGTATTGTCATGTACCTAGTCTGTGATTTCAAATTCATGTCAGTCACATGCATTCTTCTTGGTATTGTAATTTCCACACTAGTGTATGGAGACGAGACATTCTAACAGAAAAACTAAAGAAGTAGGCCTACAGAGCAGAAATATAAACACAAAAAGTGAAGGACGGCAGACAAGAGAACTACAAGACAATATAGTCATATAATCAAACGCCTGTAATGAGATAATTATGTTATACTGCTATATCGCATGTAAAACATCAATTCTACAGGAGAGCGAAAAAAAACATTTGCGTATCTTAAAAAAAAACTAAAAAATTTTTCGCATAACAGTAATATGGCTCACAAAAGCGATATGTTGAAGTTTTCATGTTCGAGGAGAAGTTTGATAAAGAGAAACGTAGTTGATCTTTTTTAATTTCCGAGAATTCAAAGAAAACATACCGCTCGTCTATCGTACATTATTTTGTGCGAAGATCGTTTATTACATACCTGAAATAGGAATTTCTAATTAGTTGCAATGAAATCTCCATCTTGGTTTCTGTTCAATGACGGCAAATTTGTAAAACAAAAATATCTATCTTCAACATTGTTGCTTTAAAATGTTTTCTGTGTTTACCATACTCCAGCATGCCGTGATATACGTCTGTCTTTTTTTTCCCCCAGTCCATAAATGCGAACTTAAAACAAACTGTAAGGTTATGTAATGACTTATTTTTCATTTTAATATTTCAACAATATTATTTATATAACATATTGCAGTAATAACATCGGCAAGTTGATTTGTTGATTTTTTCACGGCTTCCTTAATGTTACTTGCATCACGAATGGCGTAACTTTTGTGGAGTTGTAGAGTTTACTTAATTTTTTTTAATATTTAAAAACAATAATTAACAGTGCAATTTAGGTGAAATTGCAGTGGTAAGTTTCCAATTTATAATTATTACTATTATTGAACGTCTCTAAAAATAATATGTTAGAAGCCTAAAGCAGTAAAATCAATATGTCACTTAAGCGGTAAGAAGAGGGAAATTGTTATGTGTGTTAGGTTGGGAATACTGAATGTGCAATTTTTGACACCGTGGATTGGTTTTGTGCGGAAACCAAGCAAATACGCACGATCTCGCACAAAAAAATTGCGTATCTTAAAAGAAACTAAAAAATGTCTCGCATAAAAGAATATTTAAGTCTCTTCTTCCGATGTTCATATCCGTGCCTTGACATATGATATATTTGCAAAAGATTCGTGAAAATTTTTTGATAAGAATGAAGTGAAGAATATTATTACATATGAGGTTGCTGTTCAACACCGTTGATATACACCTTTCACTATTAATGAAGAACTGTTAAATTATTTATAATGAATGAATGAATGAATAAGTAAGTGATATATATACGTGTTAATAATTAACTTTGATAAAATTGACGTAGAACTTTGGTTCACTGTATGCCTTGGATACTTTGGGGTCAAACATGTTGTGAAAATACTGTGACGCTGTGTCTCAACTAATTTTGTGTCTATTCATTTTTACTGCGTTTTTATTGTTGTGTATAGCTTATAGTTCAATTTTATTCAATAATTTAAAGACCAAACGTAAATTTTCTGATGACTTCATTGAGTGGGCTCTGTAGTTCGATGCACTTACATTACACACGCTCTATATCTAACTACCCTCCCACTATTACGTACTGAGCACTCAGTATAGTTATAAATTCAACAGTTAACGACTATGTCGCATTAGTGTCTATTAGTAGTCTAAATCTTTCAAGCCTATTTTTAAAAACCCTTGTGGTTATTGTAAAAGTCTATAGTAAGTATGAAGATAGAGTACTCCAGTCCCTGGTAGCACAACTGAGGACGGATGTCATTCAAATGTCCGTCCTGAGTAATCTTTCCCTCAATTTATCTGAATGATCGTGCTTTGAAGAGTAATTTGGCGGCTGCAGCCTATCTTGTCTACCTTAATACATACTCACTTCTGTATGTTTTGAACATTTAGCATAATCGAACTCGTGTCATTAATAGTAATATGCGTTACAAGAGCGGTATGTTTAAGTTTTCATGTTCGAGGAAAATTTTGAAAAAGCGAAACGTAGTTGAGCTTTTTTATTTTCCGAGAATTGAAAGAAAACATACCGCTCGTGTATCGTACATTATTTTGAGCGAATATCGTTTATTACAAACCTGAAAGAGGAATTTCTAATTAGTTGCAATGAAATCTCCATCTTGGTTTCTGTTCAATGACGGCAAATTTGCAAAACAAAAATATCTATTTTTCAACATTGTTGCTTTAAAATGTTTTCTGTTTTTACTATACTCGAGCAGTCCTTGATATACGTCTGTCTTTTTTTTCCCCCAGTCTATGATGAGTCTGGAATCTTGTTGATTTTTCCACGGCTTCCTTAATGTTACTTGCATCACGAATGCAGTAACTTTAGTGGAGTTGTAGAGTTTACTTAATTTTTGAAAATATTTAAAAACAATAATTAACAGTGAAATTTAGGTGAAATTGCAGTGGTAAGTTTCCAATTTATAATTATTACTATACTGAACGTCTCTAGAAATAATATGTTAAAAGCCTAAAGCAGTAAAATCAATATATCACTTAAGCGGTAAGAAGAGGGAAATTCTTATGTGTGTTAGGTTGGGAATAGGTCTACTGAATGTGGAATTTTAGACTTTCCGCGGATTGGTTTTGTGCGGAAACCAAGCAAATACGCACGATCTCGCGCAAACTTATTTAAATATAACATAACGTGCCAACTAGCATGGGTCCTCGAAGTAGTTCGCAATCGTGTCCAAAAATATTACTAGCCTGAGGAAGCATCACTGATTACAGATATAGGCGTAATCAGCTATGTGCTCTTACTATTCAACGCTTTCAGTTTTACCACCAGTGAATGCCTGTGCCATTTACAGTAACCTACTCGATTCAGGATTTTTGCAAATATTACAAAATCCTTTATATCGTGGCATTGTCACAAAATGCGTGATGTTCAAACTAGAAATTTAAAACATATTAAGAAAGCAGAAGGTTCGATGCAGTCTACTCGGAGAAAGATGCGTCCCTCACTAAAAATACACACAACAAATTATTATTAAAGTTTCGATAAACCTTTTTCTTAAAGTTTCAAGTTGCTGAGAAAAATAAAAAATATTGGAATTACTCCAAATACTGTAAACAATTTTTCATACATATGTATGTATAGATTACGTTTCAAATTTTATTAGTGTGTGTTAATTGATTTTTCATAGCAACATGGAGGATTAAAATGCACTTAATTGCAGGGAGTATAAAGTCACAGAAGAAAAGAAGTATCAGTATTTTAATCTATATTTCAAATATTCTCGCAATCCCAATGGTGTGGCAACACAATTTTGGATTTTTACTCCCACATAATCAAAAGTACAATCGATGAGGCTTAAAAAATTAAGACTGAAGACGCATAACAGATATGCTTTTATATAGAACACTCAATAGAGGTACCAGAAAAATTTCGTTTGTTATTAAAATTGTGAATATTGATTGAAATTGAACACTAAACAATACACAAAATAAAAAAATTCATGTTTAGAAAGTGGTGAATAGTTGCAATCATCTCAAAATAGACATCTATGTATAAGGTCAGAGTTAATAGAGAGTTGGAACTGCCAATGATGATCTCTGACCTCCTTTGAATCTCCATATGACATTATAAATAGTGACTGAGGCTACTGACTCTTTCTTAACTCTTAAAGACCATAATTGCAATTCGTTTCTGAGATAAATAATAAAATTTGGATATGATATAAAATCTCAACGTTGATAATGCTGTTGTAGAATTTTGGCTCAAAGTATGCATTGGCCACTTTAGGGCCAACCATGTTATCAAAATACTGCGACCATGTATCTGAAATTATTTTGTGTCCATTCACATGTACTAACATTTGTTGTGATGTATCATCCTGGAAATTGTATGCTATACACCATAGAAGTCCCTGTAAATTTTTTTTTTCCCCCTCAAAATTGGAAGTAATTTAATTTGTATTATTAATTACTCTTTACAATTTCGAAAATTTTTGCAATCATAATCCTACTATACGCCTCAGAAATATTTATTTTAACTCCCACCGAAACAAAATGAACAAACAATGAGGCTACAAACAACTAGATTTAAGATCTAACGGATAAGTTTTTATGTAGAAAACTCAATGACGTGTCCACAAATTTACGTTTGTTTTATTAATTATTGAACTAAATTTAACACTAAGCTAAATACAAAAATAAGAACTTCACGTTCAGAAAATAGGAAATAGTTGCATCTTCTCAAAACAGACATTACTATATCAGTTCAGAGTTAAGAGACAGTTGGGAATGTCAATGATGATGTTTGCGGGAATTTGAATATCCATGACATTATAAATATAGACTGAGGCCACTGACTCTTTCTAAAACTCGTAAAGACCATGAATACAACAATATAATGCAATTCGTTTCTGAAATAATTAACAAAATTTGGATACGATTTAAAATCTTAACTTTGATAAAGTTATCGTAGAACTTTCGTTCACTGTATCCAATGGATAGGTACTTTGGGGCCAAACATGTTGTGAAAATACTGGAACCATGCGTCTGAACTAATTTTGTGTCTATTCATTTTTACTATTTTTTTTTCTTACATATCAACCTGAAAATCCTATTCTATACACTAGACAAGTCTCAATGCAGCTTTTTTTTTTTCTAAAAATTTCAACTACCGTAATTTAGTAATTATTATTTATTATTCTTTAAAATTACAAACATTGCTCCAATTCCAATGCTGTTAGGATTCAACAGAAATATGGACTTCATCTCCCACCCGAACAAAAGAACAATGCAGCTTCACAAAATTAGATTTTACACGAGTAACGGATAACCTTTTATATAAAAAATACAGTGAAGACACAAGACAAATTACGTTAACTATTTAAATTTTGAATAATGAATAAAATAGAACACTAGGATATAGACAAAATTAAAAATTTCATGTGCGGAACATGGAAAATAGTTCCATCATCTCAAAGCAGACATTAATATATCAGTTCAGAGTTAAGAAACAATCGGGAATGTCAATGATGATATTTTGGGGGATATGAATCACCATGACATTATAAATAGTGACTGAGACCACTGACTCTTTCTTAACTCGTAAAGAGCATGAATGCAAGAATATTATGCAATTCTTTCTCAAATAAACAATAAATTTGGATACGATTTAAAACGTTAACATTGATAAAGTTATCGTAGAACTTTCGTTCACTGTATCCAATAAATACATTGGGGCCAAACATGTTGTGAAAATACTGGAACCATGCGTCTGAACTAATTTTGTGTCTATTCATTTTTACTAATTCTTGTTCTTATGTATCACCCGGAACATTCTATTCTATACACCACAGAAGTACAACAGCTGCTTTTTTTTTTTTTTCTAAAAATTTCTAGTAAATTAGTACCTATTATTTATTATTCTTTAAAGTTCCGCACATTGTTCCAATTCCAATGCTGTTAAGATGCAACAGATATATGGATTTCGACTCCCACCCAAACAAAAACAACGATGAGTGTTCACAAAACTAGATTTTACACAAGTTACGGACATACTTTTATGTACAAAATTCAGTGAAGACACCAGAAAAATTACGTTCACTATTAAAATTTTGAATATTGAATAAAAATAGAACAATAAGATGTAGACAAAATTAAAATTTCATGTGCAGAGAACGGAAAATAGTTGTATCATCTCAAAACAGACATCACTACACAGATTACAGTTAAGAAACAGTTGGGAATGTCAATGATGAAGATTGCGGGAATTTGAATCTCCATGACATTATAGATACCGACTGAGGCCACTGACTCTTTCTTAACTCGCAAAGACCACGAATGAAACAATATTATGCAATTCGTTTCTGAAATAATTAATAAAATTTGGATACGATTTAAAAACTTAACTTTGATAATGCTGTCGTAGAATTTTGTTTCACTGTACCCATTGCACACTCTGGGGTCAAATATGTTGTGAAAATACTGTAACCATGTGTCTGAACTAATTTTGTGCCTATTCATTTTTACTAATTTTTGTTGTTATATATCATCCTGAAAATTATACTCTACTGTATATACTATAAAGTCCCTCTGCAGCTTCTATTTTACTAAAAATTGCAAGTAACTTAATTTTTATGACTTACTATTCTTAAAAATTCCATACATTTTTGCAATCCCAATGCTATTATACGCAACAGAATTACGTATTTTAACTCCCACCCAATCAAAAAGAATAATGAGGCTTCACAAAATTAAATTTTAGACACGCAACGTATATGCTTTTATGTAGAAAACTCAATGAAGACATCAGAAAAATTACGTTTGTTTTTCAAATTATGGAATATAACTGAACACTAAGCTATAGACAACAAGATAAATTTCATGTTTAGAGAATGGAAAATAGTTCCATCGTATCAAAATAGACAACACAGTATCAGTTCAGAGTTAAGAGAGAGTTGGGAATGCCAATGATGATAAGGGGGCCTATTTGAATTTCCATGATATAAATAATACTAACTGAGGCTACTGACTCTTTCTTAATTCTTATAGAATAATATGCAATTCGTTTTTGAGATAAATAATAAAATTAGGGTATAATATACACCTTTAACATTGATATTGTTTTGGCAGAACTTTTGTTAATTGCATCTATTGGATACTTTGGGGTCAAACTTGTTGTGAAAATCCTGTAACCATGTGTCTGACCTAATTTTGTTCCTATTCATTTTTACTCATTTTTGCTATCATGTATCATCCTGCAAATTCTATTCCATTCACCAAAGAAATCCCTCTGCAGCTTTCTTCTAAAAACTTGCCAATGATTCAATTTTGTTTTACTTATTCTAGTTCTGCCATAGGCCTACATATAACGGGGAAAATAACTGGCCGCCCTATTCGATTATGTCCTGGCTTACTTGTCTCATGAGCGTTGCCTTATTGGTGTCATTTATCAGGTTGAAACCTGTTTTCGGACAGTTGACTAAGGAACGACTACATAAGTTACAAAACATATATTTCTTACAGTCTGATTTCTTTAGCTCTGATTACAGCGCACCATACTGAAATCTTAAGGTCACAGATCATGCACAGTTCTATAATTCTAATCATTTGTGTATTGTCATGTACCTAGTCTGTGATTTCAAATTCATGTCAGTCACATGCATTCTTCTTGGTATTGTAATTTCCACACTAGTGTATGGAGACGAGACATTCTAACAGAAAAACTAAAGAAGTAGGCCTACAGAGCAGAAATATAAACACAAAAAGTGAAGGACGGCAGACAAGAGAACTACAAGACAATATAGTCATATAATCAAACGCCTGTAATGAGATAATTATGTTATACTGCTATATCGCATGTAAAACATCAATTCTACAGGAGAGCGAAAAAAAACATTTGCGTATCTTAAAAAAAAACTAAAAAATTTTTCGCATAACAGTAATATGGCTCACAAAAGCGATATGTTGAAGTTTTCATGTTCGAGGAGAAGTTTGATAAAGAGAAACGTAGTTGATCTTTTTTAATTTCCGAGAATTCAAAGAAAACATACCGCTCGTCTATCGTACATTATTTTGTGCGAAGATCGTTTATTGCATACCTGAAATAGGAATTTCTAATTAGTTGCAATGAAATCTCCATCTTGGTTTCTGTTCAATGACGGCAAATTTGTAAAACAAAAATATCTATCTTCAACATTGTTGCTTTAAAATGTTTTCTGTGTTTACCATACTCCAGCATGCCGTGATATACGTCTGTCTTTTTTTTCCCCCAGTCCATAAATGCGAACTTAAAACAAACTGTAAGGTTATGTAATGACTTATTTTTCATTTTAATATTTCAACAATATTATTTATATAACATATTGCAGTAATAACATCGGCAAGTTGATTTGTTGATTTTTTCACGGCTTCCTTAATGTTACTTGCATCACGAATGGCGTAACTTTTGTGGAGTTGTAGAGTTTACTTAATTTTTTTTAATATTTAAAAACAATAATTAACAGTGCAATTTAGGTGAAATTGCAGTGGTAATTTTCCAATTTATAATTATTACTATTATTGAACGTCTCTAAAAATAATATGTTAGAAGCCTAAAGCAGTAAAATCAATATGTCACTTAAGCGGTAAGAAGAGGGAAATTGTTATGTGTGTTAGGTTGGGAATACTGAATGTGCAATTTTTGACACCGTGGATTGGTTTTGTGCGGAAACCAAGCAAATACGCACGATCTCGCACAAAAAAATTGCGTATCTTAAAAGAAACTAAAAAAGTCTCGCATAAAAGAATATTTAAGTCTCTTCTTCCTATGTTCATATCCGTGCCTTGACATATGATATATTTGCAAAAGATTCGTGAAAATTTTTTGATAAGAATGAAGTGAAGAATATTATTACATATGAGGTTGCTGTTTAACACCGTTGATATACACCTTTCACTATTAATGAAGAACTGTTAAATTATTTATAATGAATGAATGAATGAATAAGTAAGTGATATATATACGTGTTAATAATTAACTTTGATAAAATTGACGTAGAACTTTGGTTCACTGTATGCCTTGGATACTTTGGGGTCAAACATGTTGTGAAAATACTGTGACGCTGTGTCTCAACTAATTTTGTGTCTATTCATTTTTACTGCGTTTTTATTGTTGTGTATAGCTTATAGTTCAATTTTATTCAATAATTTAAAGACCAAACGTAAATTTTCTGATGACTTCATTGAGTGGGCTCTGTAGTTCGATGCACTTACATTACACACGCTCTATATCTAACTACCCTCCCACTATTACGTACTGAGCACTCAGTATAGTTATAAATTCAACAGTTAACGACTATGTCGCATTAGTGTCTATTAGTAGTCTAAATCTTTCAAGCCTATTTTTAAAAACCCTTGTGGTTATTGTAAAAGTCTATAGTAAGTATGAAGATAGAGTACTCCAGTCCCTGGTAGCACAACTGAGGACGGATGTCATTCAAATGTCCGTCCTGAGTAATCTTTCCCTCAATTTATCTGAATGATCGTGCTTTGAAGAGTAATTTGGCGGCTGCAGCCTATCTTGTCTACCTTAATACATACTCACTTCTGTATGTTTTGAACATTTAGCATAATCGAACTCGTGTCATTAATAGTAATATGCGTTACAAGAGCGGTATGTTGAAGTTTTCATGTTCGAGGAAAATTTTGAAAAAGCGAAACGTAGTTGAGCTTTTTTATTTTCCGAGAATTGAAAGAAAACATACCGCTCGTGTATCGTACATTATTTTGAGCGAATATCGTTTATTACAAACCTGAAAGAGGAATTTCTAATTAGGTGGAATGAAATCTCCATCTTGGTTTCTGTTCAATGACGGCAAATTTGCAAAACAAAAATATCTATTTTTCAACATTGTTGCTTTAAAACGTTTTCTGTTTTTACTATACTCCAGCAGTCCGTGATATACGTCTGTCTTTTTTTTCCCCCAGTCTATGATGAGTCTGGAATCTTGTTGATTTTTCCACGGCTTCCTTAATGTTACTTGCATCACGAATGCAGTAACTTTAGTGGAGTTGTAGAGTTTACTTAATTTTTGAAAATATTTAAAAACAATAATTAACAGTGAAATTTAGGTGAAATTGCAGTGGTAAGTTTCCAATTTATAATTATTACTATACTGAACGTCTCTAGAAATAATATGTTAAAAGCCTAAAGCAGTAAAATCAATATAGCACTTAAGCGGTAAGAAGAGGGAAATTCTTATGTGTGTTAGGTTGGGAATAGGCCTACTGAATGTGGAATTTTAGACTTTCCGCGGATTGGTTTTGTGCGGAAACCAAGCAAATACGCACGATCTCGCGCAAACTTATTTAAATATAACATAACGTGCCAACTAGCATGGGTCCTCGAAGTAGTTCGCAATCGTGTCCAAAAATATTACTAGCCTGAGGAAGCATCACTGGTTACAGATATAGGCGTAATCAGCTATGTGCTCTTACTATTCAACGCTTTCAGTTTTACCACCAGTGAATGCCTGTGCCATTTACAGTAACCTACTCGATTCAGGATTTTTGCAAATATTACAAAATCCTTTATATCGTGACATTGTTACAAAATGCGTGATGTTCAAACTAGAAATTTAAAACATATTAAGAAAGCAGAAGGTTCGATGCAGTCTACTCGGAGAAAGATGCGTCCCTCACTAAAAATACACACAACAAATTATTATTAAAGTTTCGATAAACCTTTTTCTTAAAGTTTCAAGTTGCTGAGAAAAATAAAAAATATTGGAATTACTCCAAATACTGTAAACAATTTTTCATACATATGTATGTATAGATTACGTTTCAAATTTTATTAGTGTGTGTTAATTGATTTTTCATAGCAACATGGAGGATTAAAATGCACTTAATTGCAGGGAGTATAAAGTCACAGAAGAAAAGAAGTATCAGAATTCTAATCTATATTTCAAATATTCTCGCAATCCCAATGTTGTGGCAACACAATTTTGGATTTTTACTCCCACATAATCAAAAAGTACAATCAATGAGGCTTAAAAAATTAAGACTGAAGACGCATAACAGATATGCTTTTATATAGAACACTCAATAGAGGTACCAGAAAAATTTCGTTTGTTATTAAAATTGTGAATATTGATTGAAATTGAACACTAAGCAATAGACAAAATAAAAAATTCATGTTTAGAAAGTGGTGAATAGTTGCAATCATCTCAAAATAGACATCTATGTATAAGGTCAGAGTTAATAGAGAGTTGGAACTGCCAATGATGATCTCTGACCTCCTTTGAATCTCCATATGACATTATAAATAGTGACTGAGGCTACTGACTCTTTCTTAACTCTTAAAGACCATAATTGCAATTCGTTTCTGAGATAAATAATAAAATTTGGATATGATATAAAATCTCAACGTTGATAATGCTGTTGTAGAATTTTGGCTCAAAGTATGCATTGGCCACTTTAGGGCCAACCATGTTGTCAAAATACTGCGACCATGTGTCTGAAATAATTTTGTGTCCATTCACATGTATTAACATTTGTTGTGATGTATCATCCTGGAAATTGTATGCTATACACCATAGAAGTCCCTGTAAAACTTTTTTTTTCCCCCTAACAATTGGAAGTAATTTAATTTGTATTATTTATTACTCTTTACAATTTCGAAAATTTTTGCAATCATAATCCTACTATACGCCTCACAAATATTTATTTTAACTCCCACCCAAACAAAATGAAGAAACAATGAGGCTACAAACAACTAGATTTAAGATGGATAACGGATATGTTTTTATGTAGAAAACTCAATGAAGTCTTCACAAAATTTACGTTTGTTTTATTAATTATTGAACTAAATTGAACACTAAGCTAAATACAAAAATCAACACTTCATGTTCAGAAAATAGAAAATAGTTGCATCATCTCAAAATAGACATCACTATATCAGTTCAGACTTAAGAGACAGTTGGGTATGTCAATGATGATATTGCGGAGCATTTGAATCTCCAAGACATTATAAATACTGACTGAGGCCACTGACTCTTTCTTAACTCGTAAAGAGCATCAATGCAAGGATATTATACAATTCGTTTGGGATATAATTAATAAAATTTAGACAGGATTTAAAAACTTAACTTTCATAAAGTTGACGTTCAACTTTGGTTCACTGTATCCATTGGATACTTTGGGGCCAAACATGTTGTGAAAATACTGCAACAATGTGTCTGAACTAATTCTGTGTCTGTTCATTTTTACTTATTTTTGTTATGTATCATCCTAAAAATTATATGCTATAAATCATAGAAGACCCTCCGAAGCTTTTTTTTTCCTAAAAATTGCAAGTAATTTAATATGTATTATTTATTAATCTTAAAATTTCCAAACATTCTTGCAATCCCAATGCTACTATACGCAACAGAATAATGGATTTTAACTCCAATCCAAAGAAAAAGAACAAAGAATGAACCTTCAAATAACTAGATTTCAGATGTGTAACGGATATGCTTTTATCTAAGAAACTGAATGAAGTCATCAGAAAATTTACGTTTGTGATTTAAATTAGTGATTAAAATTGAACACTACGCTATACACAACAATAAAAGCATCATGTTCAGAAAAAAGAAAATTGTTGCATTATCTAAAAATAGACACCAATACATCAGTTCAGAGTTAACTGAATGGGTTAGGAATGCCAATGATTATATTTCTGTGAACCTTGAATCTCCATGATATTATAAATATTCACTGAAGCCACTAACTCTTTCTTAACTCTTAAATAGCATGAATGCAAGAATATTATGTAACTGTTTCTGAGATCAATAATAAAATTTGGATAGGATTTAGAAGCTTAACTTTGATAATGTCGTCATAGAATTTTGGCTCATTGTATCCATTCGATACTTTGAGGTCAAAGACGTTGTGAAAATACTGGAACCATGTGTCTGAACTAATTTTGTGCCTATTCATTTTTACTAATTTTTGCTCTTACGTATCATCACGAACATTCTATTCTATACGTCTCAGTTGCTTTTCTTTTTTATATATATTTATAGTAATTTAGTACTTCCTATTTATTATTCTTTAAAATTCCGAAGATTGTTCAAATAATTCCAGTGCCGTTAAGATACAACAGAATTATGGATTTCAACTCCCACCCAAAACAAAAAGAACGGTGAAGGTTCAAAAAAATTAGATTTTACACAAGCAACGGATATGCTTTTATGTAGAAAATTTGGATACGATTTAAAAACTTAACTTTGATAATGCTAGCGTAGAATTTTTGTTCGCTGTACCCATTGCACAATTTGGGGTCAAATATATTGTGACAATACTGGAAGCTACGATAGGTAGCGAAAATCATGTTTCGCACACCAGCTATAACGGCTGGGGGGATCACCGTGCTAACCACACGATACCTCACTTTTGGTTGGATGATCGTCCACCTCTGCTTCGAAATGTGGACGTCTGGCCAGCAGTCGGCTGGTCCATCTTGGCCCTTCAAATTGCTGTAGCGCCATTAATTTAGAGTACTTTTTACTTTATAATTTTTGCAATCACAATTCTACGACATGAAACGGAATTATGGACTTTAACTCCTATCCAAACAAACAGATCGAACAATGACGCTTCACAAAATTAGATTTTAGACGCGTTACACATATGCAGTTATGTAGAAAATTCAATGAACATATAAAAAAATTACGTTTGATTTGAAATTACTGAATAAAATTGAATAGTGTACTGAGCTACAGGAACATTAAAAATGTCTTAATTCCTTACTTACTTACTGGCTTTTAAGGAACCCGGAGGTTCATTGCCGCCCTCACATAAGCCCGCCACTGGTCCCTATCCTAAGCAAGATTAATCCATTCTCTATCATATTCCACCTCCCTCAAATCTATTTTATTATTATCTTCCCATCTACGTCTCGGTCTCCCTAAATGTCTTTTCCCCTCCGGCATTCCAACTAACACTCTATATGTATTTCTAGATTCGCCCATACATGCTACATGCCCTGCCCATCTCAAAAGTCTGGATTTAATGTTCCTAACTATGTCAGGTGAAGAATACAATGCGAGCACTTCTGTGTTGTGTAACTTTCTCCATTCTCCTGTAGCTTCATCCCTCTTAGCCCCAAATATTTTCCTAAGCACCTTATTCTTAAACATTAAACATTTCATGTTCAGAAAATGGAAAATAGTTTTATCATCTCAAAATAGACATCAAATATCAATTCAGAGTTAACAGACAGTTCGGAATGCCAACGATGATAAGGGTGTCGCTTTGAATCTCCACGAGATTATTAATACTGACTGATGCCGACTAATTAATTTTTATTATTTATTATTCTATTTCTGCCATATATACATGGGAAAAAGACATTGATCACTCTAACCCATTATACAGTGAATTAATTACCTCATCAGTGTCGCCTTATTGGTGTTACTTATCAGGTTCAACCCCCTGTATCCGGACAGTTGACTAAAGCATGACTCCATATTTTGGGAGTAGAAAACAAAAAATGTATTTCTTCCCAAAAATGTTCAACTGAAATATTATTTGGAACAGTTAGATTATGTTTTCTCACGTTCCGTTTTCATAATTATTTTATTTGAACTTTAAGAATGAATAGCTATTAACTACAAACTTATTTTCACACGATGGTAATTACAGGAAGAATAACGATATACGAAGGCAAGACATTCTGACAGAAAATATAAAGAAGTACAGAGTAGGAATATAAACACAAGTCAATGAGAGGATATAACAGAACTATCAAGAGAATATACAGAGTGATTCAAAAGTCATGCGACATAGACAAATTCCGCTATTAGTGCATATAGCGAAAATAGAAAGAGGAGGAAGTTGTTGGAAATAGATAGTTTTCAATCTAATGTGCTTGAATTTTCAACGTAGAATGCACCGTTGAGGCTGTACATTAGTACGACACACCTGTCAGTCCCAATGCTGCCATATTAGTGGCTTTTCGGCCACTTCTACCAGATTTTATATATGTATTATTTAACGCAGAAGAGTTGACACGCAGAGTTTAAATATTATTTAACTTCTCACAGTGAAGAATTTATTTTGCATTGATAGCATAAGAATTCAGGAGAATTTCAGTCTTGCCTGGAGCTTTACCCTGAACTTGTATTGGCAACACTGCTAATTATCGTCATCATTCCATAATTGACCCCATACACTATGTATCTAAACTCCAGTAAAACTAGCGGAAAATCCACTACTTTCGCAACATTAGGATTGGCCGGTGTGTCGTACTAGTGTACAGTCTCAACGGTCAATTATACGTTGAAAATTCAAGCACATGAGATTGAAAACTACCCATTTCCAACAACTTTCCTCCCTTTCCATTTTTCACTATGTCCACTAATAACGGAGTTTGTCTATGTCGCGGGTGTTTTAAATCACCCTGTATAATGAAACGCCTGTAATTAGATATCTTAGACAACTATACCGCTGTTGTTCAACAGTAACCTTTTATGTAAAAGGTTTCAATGTTACAGGAGAACGAAAGAGATTAGAATATTAAAAAAAACTTACAAATATCTAGCATCAAAGGATTTTTAAGTCCCATCTTCTGATGTTTATATCCATGTTTTGACTTTTGACGTGTTAGCAGAAGTGTCGGGAAAATCAAGTAAAGTAGTATTTCGTTTATATTTTTACATATGAGTTCGCTGTTGAACACCGTCGATATACACTTTTCACTATTAATGCTTTCACTGAAGAACTATTAAGTTAGTTACATAATGAATGAATGAATGAATGAATTAATTAATAACATATTCTCTGTGTTAATGTTTAAATTGTGATGCTATATTACTTGCATGTTTCAATGTAGTACTTATCATCTTCCGAATTCTAATTCTAATTTTAATAGGTATGAATAATATTTTCATCATCCCCTGTAGATTAGCCACACTCATTATTGTGGTACTTCAACTTACTGAACGGGCTCTGTAGCTCACTGTACTTTCACTGCACACGCTGTATAACTGACTGTACTTCCACTATTACGCACTGCGCACTCTGTATAACTATAATAGCGACTATGTTACATTTAGCGTCTATTAGTAAAAGTCTTAATCCTATCTTTAAAAAAACTTGCGGTTATTGGAAAAGCCTGTATTGAGTATGCAGGTCGAGCATTCCAGTTCCTGATAGTAAGATTGAGGAAATAAATTCTTTTTCTTCCTCATCTTCTTCTTCTTCTGCGTTGTTTCCCTCAATTTATTGAATCGTCGTTCCTTGAAGAGTTATTTGGTGCCTGCAACCTGTATTTTTTTTCTCCAAGCGAACTGACTTCTACACTTATTTAAATTTAATAAAATGTACGTAAGGATTAACTTCTAGGTCCTACAGAATTATCTGTTATGATTACCTTTTGCTATTAATAGAATAAATTTCGCTCCGGCCGGCGCAGAGTATCGAACCCGGAATCCCCACTTCTACTGACTGGGTGCTCTAACCACTGACCTAGGCCGAACATCATACAAGGAGCGCACTCATTCCAGTGACTTGGCCACAGGACTCCATTGCACATATATGCACTGTTAGGCGAATAAGCTATGTAGAATTTAATTCTTTTGGTCCTATGTGTTATTATTGGTGAAAATTTTGGCCCGGCGCCGAGGATCGAATCGGGGATCCTCAGATCTACGTACTGGATGCTCTAACGGTATAGCTCAGTGGTTACAGCACCAAGTGTGTAGAATTGGGATTCCAGGGTTCGATCTTCGGTGCCGGAGGAAATTTTTCTCCATTAATAACAATATTGATAATATAACGTGCTTAATAACACAGGACGTGGAAATAGTTCCATATCCTTTTGAAATATATAACTAGCCTCAAGGAGCATCACTGTTTCCTGACAGAGGCCTAATGGCCTATGTGCTGTTACCAAGCAACACTTAAGTTTTAACGCCAGTGAATGTCAGTGCCATTTACAGTAACCTATTTTAAACATTAAAACTCCTTTGTGTCGTGATATTGTTATAAAATGAGTGAAAGTGAACTTCAATATTTAAAAAAAATAATAATAAATGGAGAAAGGATAAGGCTGTATACATTTTTATCAAAGAAATATCCGTGCTTTAATGAAAACATACAACACAAATTATTACTATGTAACTATTAGATAAATCACTACATCTAAAAAAAGTAATTTCAACGGCCTAGTTCGAAAGGAGAACAAATCAATATTTACAGTTTTGATAAACCTGAATTTTAAACATTCAAGTTGCTGTCACAAATTCAATTAATCATTCACATTTCTCCAAATACTGTTAATGATGTTTCATACTACAGTATGTGTATATCTTACGTTTGAAATTACAGTAGAGAGTGTTAATTGGATTCTTCACAGCAAGGTTGAACTTTAAAATACAGTTAATTGCAAAGAGCATAAAGCAAGAGAAGAGAAAAAACATCAGAATTTTACCTCAAACTTCAAACATTCTTGCAATCCCAATGCTACTATACGTAACAGAATTATGTATTTTTACACCCACGCACACAAAAAGAACGAACAATGAAGATTCACAAAATTAGATTTAAGAAGCATAACGGATATGCTTTTATGTAGAAAACTCAATGAATACATTAGAAATAGTACGTTTGTTCATTAAATTACTGAATAAAATTTGAACACTAAGCTATAGATAAAGTTAAAAATTCATGTACAGAAAATGAAAAATAGTTGCATCGTCTTAATACAGTCAACACTATATTAGTTCAGAATTAACAGAGAGTTGGGAATGCCAATGATGATAATCTGACATTATGAGATTATATGATAAACAGCCCTACTGCTCTGAGGCCACTGACTCTTTCTTAACTCTTAACTCTTAACGACCATGAATGCAGAATAGAATAAAAATTAAAAGATGTATTCAAATTTCTATACATATTTATATAAAACACAGTAAATATTGAAAAATAAAATATTAATTACAACTTAGGTTCTTTAGTTCTTACGGTGCAATTTAAGCTTCTTTTTAGGTTCAACATAACGATGAATCGAAAATTGTGAGTTTAGAAGTAAAGAAAAAATAGGTAAAACGTATAAATCCGGTCCCTAATCATCAGGAAGACATCCAAAGAGCCACAGACTGGCACGTTAATCCTAAGAAACCATACACTCGTAAACAGTAATGAGTAGGATTCGGATGTAAATGGCTTAAAAACTGTGGAATTTTGAAATTAAACGCTACAAATACCAAGATATGACATAAAAGCTTGCAAACATGACGCAAAACAAATTGAATATTGTCCAAAATCACTTATAAAATTTCTTATTCACCATTCTAGAAATTTATAGTTTTTGTGAATATTAGCTTCTTGCATTGGCCATAGGCACCGTGCAAGCTCCTCTGGTGGCGACTGTTGTTACTAACTGCGGGACAGCAGCGATAGAGTTGTGCTTGAAGCGTATGAATATACTTAACATCTCAAGTTAAATGATTAGAAATATGGATGATCCTAAAAAGCGAAAAGGTAATGCAAATTGCTGTGTTCTTGAGTGTAGTAATGCTTATAGGGACACACCAACCGATATTGTTTTTATTCATTCCCAAAACAGAAAAACGAAGCGCAACGACGCTAATTGTGGATCCATGCAGTACGCAGACGAAAGTAAATAAGGCTACACTGCTTGTAATCATAGTATTATTATATACTAGGCCTGATATAAAAATAGAATGTATATAGTATTGTGTTTATAAATAACCATTAAGTTAACAACAACAGGAATATATTCGTTTAAATTTCAAAAAGTACATAATTACTGAGTTCTTTACATGTATATATATATATATATATATATATATATAATATTAGCAACAATAAAAAGTAATATACTTATTTTTAAATGTATTCGTATCGATATTTAATTCTTGATTTCAAGTGCTGATGTTTCACCTTGGAAACGAACACCCGCAGCAAGAATTTGCGGTATTCATTTTTACTGGGAACGAGATCAGTACACCCCCAAAACTAGCATACCGTTCCCAGTATTTTTATAAAAGATTACAAGAAAAAGATTGCCTCATCTCAACTAGCTCCGGAAAGATACGAAAGAGACGCATAAAGAAGAAGAAAAGATGAAAATTTAAGTTTTATGGAAGGCGAATGTTCAACAAGTGTTATTTCGAAAAATGAAGTAGCCATAAAGGCAGAAGTAAATGAAACCATTCTTAGTTATTTTGTTTTTTCTTTCACAATTGAATTGTGTGAATTGCAGTGGCGAGGCGTCACATTTCAAATAGGGGAAGCTCCAGGTTATACGATATGATAGGGTATGATATATTTCATGTAACTAATTACATCTATGTAAAGTGGACCTCACAATTTTACTCCGGTTTATGCATATGTTTCACTGTAAAAATTCTTAAGAGAGCATAGTGCTTGGGGTGTCGGGTGACATTCAGCTCGGAAACAAGTAAATAATTAGACCTAAATTCGTGCACATTAATAATGAATAAAATATGTACATAATTAAAAATAAATTAAACATCATCGTACCTTATTTTTTGTACACCAGTTCAATCCTCCTGTTTTTTTCTGGCAAAGATGTCAATCACGTCATCGTAGAAGGATGGTCTCTGACGTAATGTAGCAAGCAGGGACTTTTCGATGCTCAGAAGAGCTAGTGAAGATAGTCTCTCCTGACATTGAGTGTTCCGATGATAGGACTTAATCCTCTTCATTGCTGAGAATGACCTTTCCGCAGATGAACTAGATGCTGGGATGGTGATTATTAACAGCACAAGTTTATGCAGTTCTGGAAAAACTGACACTAATCCTTCTTCTGTCAAGTACTGATGTAATTTCACAACAGTGTCCTTATGCATTTCACTATCTTTGTATAATACACTCAGTTCACCTCTCAGACTTGAAAAATCGAAGAATTTGCCATAGCTCTGCTTTAAGCTCAAAAAGCCCTCTTCTGGAAATTGTTTTGCAAACTCTTTAAAGTATCTTGAATCTAAAATACTGAGGAATTTGAGTTTACTCAAGTCAGCAAATCGATATTCAATGTTTGTTTTCATTACGTCAATAACTTCCAAAAATATTCTTTTATAGGACATAGATCTGCTTTCTCCTGAAATAGCATCAATTCTTAGTATTTTACTAGGAGCAGGCTTATCACTGTTGTATGAGATTTTATCCCAAATAGATTCAAAATCTTCTCTGAGTTTTGTAAGATGGCTAGAAAATTTCTCAACTTGTTTACTGCAGAACTCGATATCAAAAGCCTTTTTCTGAAGAACTTGAAACAATATGTCAGCCTGAGGAAATATGGAATAGAACACGTTAAGGAAAAAATTGAAATCAAAGTCAAGTACTGTTGAAAGAAGACCTCGAGCACTACAGACTGTTTCTGGATCCCAACTATCTGAATTTTCAACAATTGAATTTAGCAAGTCTTCTATTTGCTGTTTGTGTTCGTACACAGTTTGTAACAGCCTGTTACTGTAAGTCCATCTTGTTGGAGCTAATGTTGGAAATCTTTTCTTTATCTCATTGTCTAGTGCTGCCATTCGCTTTGTCGATTTTGAAAAGAAAATTCCAAAACCAGAGAGAGTGACAAAGAATATTTTGCACTGCTTAATAAAACTCACTGCTTGTGACAAAACTAAATTCAGTCTATGTGCATAGCAGTGCACAAATATAGCTTATGGGCATTTTTCTCTGACCCTCCTCTGAAGACCACTGTGTTCGCCTGACATTACTGCCGCCCCGTCATATGTCTGTGACACCAATTTTGTTTCACAGTTAAATTCATGTAAGACATTAAATACATGATGTGCTAAAGAATTTGCCGTTCTGTCGTCACTGACGTCTCTGAAATACAAAAATCTCTCCTCAATATTTCCAGCTTTGGTCACATACCGCAGTATAACAGATAATTGTGATTTTGTTGCATAATCCGTAGCTTCGTCCATAATAATGCCAACAAAAGGAGTGTCAGAAATTTCCTTCTTGATTTCTTCTGTCATTAGCTGCGAAACAGAGAAGATAATGTCATTCTGTATGTCACTGGACAACCCCGAAAAAACCGTCGAATTTGACAAATGATGAGATAACTCTACATCAAAATCTCCGAATTCCTTCAACAGTTCCACATAATTCCCTCTGTTCAAAGAACTTTCGGACTCGTCGTGGCCTCGAAATGCAAGCTCTTGCTTTCCCAAAAAACATACTACCTTTATCATCTGAGAAAGTATTCTTCTGTTTCTTCTTACGCCCTCATTGTGTTTCTCTATCGAAAGCCGGAATTGTTCACTTAAACACGATTCGATCCTTGTTTTCCCGAACTGTGTAAATTGTTTTAGACACATTATGTGATTTTGTGTGACTTGATGTCTTTTCTGAGATTTGTGCAAGTTATTTAAGTCGTCAAAACCAATGTGACTCCAAGCGCTTTTCTCTTGCGAAAATAATAAGCATGGCCAGCAGAACAATTTTCGCAATCTATGACATCCACATAACCATGGAACTGTATCATACATATTTTCATTAAAATGACGCATAAACGCTTTAACACCTTTACTCTGTATACCGAGGTCATTATTAAGAAGTTTTTTTGGTTTGTCACTTTTAATTACATTTAGTGTTTCCTCGTAAGGGAGAGAACTAAACCTACTTTTCAGTACTCTTTCTATTGCACAGTCACACGTAGGCCCTTCTTCCACTGCAACGCTGCCCACGCTGCTGTCAGCAGCCATGCTGTCCAAGGGGTCCAAAATTTCACGGAGCTGGCACTCGCCCCATCAACTCGCAACCTAAGGTGGAGTTAATGTGTATTTCCTACACTTTCACCATTCATTAGCAATTTAATAAGAAAACCCTAGTTTTATCTATTAAACTCTAGTGTACACATAATACGAGAATCACTACAATTAAAAACATACTTACAGTTCTTTTTAATAATGTCACACAATATAAAAACAATAAAATATTCTTTGCCACTACAAATATTTCAGCGGGCCGATTTCTGGAGTCGCCTCCCCTTTACCGACAACTCCCGAATTTTTCCGAGCAGCTACGATTGTGTCGAGTCCAGCTTGCCACGACATGCTCAGTTGTCAATGTGCACTGGTCACTTGTTCCTGTGCTGCCGTTCGCTGCCTAGCATGAGGTTGTGATCTTCAACACGGCTAATGTTCCCAAATGAATTTAAAGATATAAAATGAATATTATTTCTCCTAAAATTTAAGGGGAAGCGGCGCTTCTAAGGACGCTTCGCCACTGGTGAATTGTCTACTCAAGTGTCTATTCCATTACATGCCGAACTGAAGTCACGTAAGAAATGTTATGACAAGCGTTCAGGAACGTATGATATGTTTAATGAAATGCAAGGTTTCCGAAATTATTCTACAATAAAATATGAGACAGAACTACCAGACTTAATGGGAGTGACATTTGTGGTTTCGAATATATTGTTAAAATTGCTGCCAATTGAGACACACTCATACCCGTAGAATCATAATAAGAAATATTTCCAATTCTACCATTTAACCCAAAAATAGCTACCATAGATAGTCGAAACGCCCCAAGATGTAGACCATACATATCATTTTTGCCATTTTTATTTGTGAATTTCACATCGAAAGCTTTCGAAAAATTCTGTCTAAGAGTAAGATTAGTAAAGAAAATCGTCTACTCATATTTTCCAATTAAAATGAAAACTGGATTGTCGTCTTCTGATATGAGAGTGATGTTCGGAGTTAATCGTACAATTATAATTATAATGTATTTTTACCGCCACTTTAATGTTGTTGACATCCACAATGGTTACTGTAATTTTGGGTTTTGGCCTAGCAGAGAAAGTATTCAGGGGAAACAATGCCTGCAATATTGAAAAATGTAGTGACAATTAATTGTTCAGAAGTGGAACAGCCACCCAATATGGATCAGATGGTGGCCTTCAAATCTAAATGCTACTGAGGCAGATCGAGTGACACATTCATAACAACTGATTGCGGATTATTGACTTTATTAGAAAGTGGTGATGAAGTCTGGTTTTCCCGGAATAATAACAAACTTCTCCGATAAAGGGATCATTGTTGTTACTCAACCGTATCTGCACTATGGTAAATTAACAGCTGAAGAAGTCTAAACTCCTTACAGCGTTGCCAGTGTTCGAATTCATGTTGAAAGGTGCATTCAGCGAATTAAAATATACAGTATAACATTTTACACAAACTATCAATTGAACTGCTTCCGCATGTTGATCTTGTTGTTGTTTAGTCCAGTGGCGTATACTGGTTAAAGGGTTTGGGCTACCACTGACCCTATTATTACACAAAATATATTTTAAAGTCCCTATAATAAAATTACTTACCTATTTATGTGAATTCCAGGCGTCTTGATTGGGACGAAAATACGTTGATGACTTCGTCCTTGAAATTACAGTTGGGCAACTTGCAAAGTTTCTGTAGAAATGACTTTTCAATGGATATTAGTGCCAAGCCGGATAAACGTTCTTGTGTATGAGTTGATCTACAGTAGGATTTTATTCTCTTCAACGCAAAAAATGTTCTTTCTACCGATGCTGACGTAGCTGGTATTGTCGCAATTAATGTTGCCAATTTAAGGACTTCAGGAATAACTTGGTTCAGCTGGTTTTCATATATGGCAGATAATATTTCATGGATAGGTTTGTTCGAAAATTCAAAGACTTCTGCTGAATATATTACACTTAATCATTTTTCAAACGTACTTGATCAAAGTGACTGTTATAGGACTGAAATAATTTGTTTAGTGCCTCATTCGGGAAGTTTTCTCTATAAGCAGAAAATTTTTGAGAATCTAGAAGATTTGTGAACTGAAGCTTTCCATAATCAGAAAATCTGTCAGTAATTTCGATGTGCATACGATCTAGTATGCTGTAGTACAGCTGCCTGTATTTCAGTTCATCATCTCCTTTTCTTCGTTTTAATGGTGGTTCCATTGTATTGGCTGAAGAATTTTCATTTTCCATATTACTCCATATGGACGGAAACCCACTACGTCTGAACTCGGATATAGTATTTTTTTTTAAATTTGATACCTCTTGCAAGTAGTATGCTATGTCTAGACTTTTTGTCTGAAGAATATTGTAGAGCACATCTGTATGTGCGAACACTCTAGCATAGACTTCAAGAAGAAATATATTCTGAAACTGTGTGAAAAAATTCAAATATCCTTGAGCCTGCACATTTACAGCATCATCCCAGTTTTCTTCAGAGTCATTACAAATGATATTTTTAAAGAAAGCAGTCCGTTTTTCTCTGTATTCCTTAACTGTATTTACAAGCCGAGATGTAAAATTCAGTCTAGTTGGTGCTACTTTTGGGAGTTTCTTTTTCATAAATTCCTTGAGTTTTCTGATCTTTTAGGAGGTGATGAGAAAAATGCAGCTAAACCCGACAGTGTTTTGAAAAGAATGCGGCATTCTGGAATGGATGAAGTAGTTTGTTGCAAAACTAAATTGAGAACATGGCTGTAACAATGGACAAATAGTGCTTGAGGATACTTTTCTTGAACTTTTGTTTTTAAGCCATTAATATTTCCCGCCATAACTGAAGCACCATCGTATATCTGTGCAATTAACTTATTGTCGACATTGTATTCTGCTATAACACCTTCCACATGCTGAAACAAAGCAGCAGCAGTTTTGTCCGAACTGACATTTGTGAATCCTATAAACCGTTCTTGAACATTGGCAGTACTGTCGACGTATCTTAAAACAGTGGACAATTGACTCTGATTAGAGCAGTAACTTGTTTCATCAACAACAATGGCCACAAAAGGTTTTATGTTCTTTATCATAACCCCACTTATAGCAAATATTAAGTCATTCTGAATTGCGAGAGAAGTACCACGAAATACTGTTGAACTCTCAAGATGATTGGCCAGTAAATGGTCAAATTCACTTAAGGAACTTAAATATTCAATATAATTTCCTATATTGTCTGATTCCACACTCTCGTTATGACCCCGAAAAGCCAATTCTTGTTTTCCTAGAAAGCAGACTGCGTTAATAAGATGCAGTAAAATCTCCCGATTTTTTTTTTTTCAGAAGAGTATTGTGTTGGTTGATGTGTCGAGCTTTTTGCTTATCTAGCTGTAAATCAATTCTTGTCTTCCCAAAGTTTGCAAAGTCCATGCTACTACAAATATGAGCTTTTGATTTGTCGTATTCTAGAACTGCCGTTCGAAGGGAGTTCATATTAGAAAACCTCTCTTTTGACCACACATTAGTTTCGCGGCTAAATAACAAACATGGCCAGCAAAATAGTTTAGACAGTTTAGAAGTACCACACAACCAATTCCACTTACCATATGATGTTGAAGTGAAATGGCGTGTGTACTCTCGCTGTTTTTCTTTTACGTCCATGGACAAATTTAACTCAGGAGTTGGTCTTTCCATTTTCACAATTTCAACTTTCTCGTTGTTATGTACGACGGTTAAAAGGCACTTTTAATAAACCTTCTATTACACAGTCATTTTCAACACAAACCTCTCCAGAAACTTGTTCTGCCATATTTTTCACAATATCACTTAATTGGGAAATTAAAAACTTAATAATTCACAATTAATATAACTCTTAGACACTCGAACAAATCACAGATTTAAAATAATGCACTGCAAGAACACAATCACATTCAATTGCTAGCGTACTAAGCGTATTGCTGCTTCGCGCCTGCGAAGAAACCGATCACGAGAGCGGCAACTCACCCGGTCTACAGTACACGATGGAAGCAGAAGAGGGCAGGGGGATGGGCAGTTGTGCGCGGTACGGTCACAGGCTACCTCACGTAGCAAGCGGTTTCTCCAGCGATGCCGCCTTGACAACTTGTTTCTTTTCGAGAGCAGAGAGTGCATATAAATCTAAC
The DNA here is from genome assembly GCF_040183065.1 of Periplaneta americana. Taxonomy (NCBI): domain Eukaryota; kingdom Metazoa; phylum Arthropoda; class Insecta; order Blattodea; family Blattidae; genus Periplaneta; species Periplaneta americana. The sequence goes on from NC_091117.1 coordinate 34,597,479, forward strand.
AATTACTTTAATTTTAATTACTATGGTAAAACTAATAATACAAAATTATTACATTATGTTATATTATAAACTTTTTCTTTTGTAATTTCCTTGGGATACCGCCGGTAGCCCCGGTAGTCCGCAAAATACGTCCCTGGTTTAGTCAACAGTCCAAAGAGAAGTCTGAACCTCACAAGTGATACCAACAAGGCACCACTTATGAGGCAACTAGGCCAGAATATCATGGGGTAGAGTGGCCAGTTCCTTTTCCCTTCCATTGCGCATATCGCCGACTACCTACAAATTACACTAGCCAGACTTCAGATGCATACAAACAATATTGTTCTTCCTCCGACACATTTCATCAAGTGAGATATACAGCCTGATAACAGATGTACATATCAGCCAGAACCTCAATCAGAGGTAGTATGTTGATGATATCGTTCATATGAGTTGTTTTAGAGAATTTGCAGTCACCCATTAATCAGGAAGTATAATTAAGAGTACTTTTAGAATTAAATCACATTAAAATACGTAATTTATAGAGACATTATACATACAAATATTACACATGTCATGACACCAAATATAAGTATATCAATGTTTTCGTAATATGATTGTTCACCCTCATTCAATGGTCTGAAATCTGATTTAAATGCCAAACAACTTCACTGATATTTCAGGAACTTTGTAGTTACATTTTTACAATCCTCTAGCAGTACTGAACTTTCCACTGAGTCTATAAAAAAATTAAAGACTGGAGATTGCTCGGTTTGCAGTGAAAGACCTGCCCTTGGGCAGAACACTATGAATCAATGGGGAGAATGGTCCAGGAATGGGGTAAACACGCGTGGCAAATGCATCCCATTGGTTGGCCTTGATCCGCCAGTTCGAAATGCGTTGACAATAGAAAATCCTAATTCGTCTATTGAAAATTTGGATATTTTCACATGAATTAAGGTCTAAATTAAATACTACAGTTTAATAACGTCTGTTTATTTCATTATTGCTGCATAATACACTGCATATTATCTGAATTCGAATTTTAAAATCTCATCTTGTGGTACAAATGTACTGATATGCATCTTTTATAAGTTCTTTCAGATGAAGTTTATTGCAATACAGCAGATCCGAGTTTAGAAATGAAGACAGTAAGTTCGAATAGATGTATAATGATAATACGAATTAATGTTAAAGCAATAACAGTTCAGGAGGGGAATTATGTAAATACTGGATTAACAAAAGATTCTGTTAAGAGTCGTCTATCACATGATATCTTCTTCTGTCCCGAACTCTTCTCCCGTTCGCCACTCCTTACAGTGTTATAGAAAATCAATATTATTTATTAAATAATTACTACATATATTATTTACATTGTGCAACATTGGTAATACGGCATTCAAAATGGCAGATTTATTTATTCTCGTTTGAAATCTTTTATATTATGTGAAAATATCTACTTATATATAGTTAATGTACTCTGAGGTATGGAGTAGGCCTAAATAACAGTTTTCATTAAGCAAAAATTATGTATAATAATAATAGTAATAATAATAACAATAATAATAGTAACAATAACAATAATAATCATAATCATAATAATTCCAAACTCCGAAAGCTCTTTATTGCTGGGATGATAATATTAATTTCTTTTTTTCATTATCTATCTGTCTCTTTGTCAGTCTTTCAGTCAGTCTGTCTGTCTGTCTGTCTGTCTGTCTAAGATCTTCTGGCCTTCCCTTTCACTGAACAAGAACTATCACAAACAATACAAAATATATTTTAATAAATTGAAATAGATACAATGAAATGATTTCACAAGATCGTAATGACATAAAAAGATTCCAGTAATGCGTTCAACCAAAAAATATAAGCTAAAGTGCCATCTTACACTACCTCTAATTGTCTTGTTTCAATTACAAATGTTTCATTCGTCATGTGATTTTTTATAAGTTATGTAAATATATCAGTCTTCATCTTCCCAATGGCCTGCGTGTATGTATTAGTTCTTTGAAAACTTTTCTAATTTTCTATACTTCTGGGGCTCTTGTTATCCTATTCACTTCATCTTTCTGCTTTGATAGACAATTTGTGTTGTCAGTGTTAATTTCAAATTAATTTCAGTTTACGCTTACTAATTCTGATTTCCCACCGCACCATGCAGATTGAAGTGTTCGCTGATCACAAATGACAAATTATATACAGTTACATACAAACCACTGATATGCTTTCCAAAGAAGTTTTGTATAATAATGTGCCTGGAAGATGATATTTGTATGCAGTTATGTACCCGTAAGTAGGTGACCAAATGACAATGAAGTAGAATATGTGAAATGATAATGGTTGGAGCAGTAGGAGCACTCAATGGACGCTACCCGATATTCAGTTATCATGATGAAGTCAGAAATCATTAGCCGAAGTGAGCTGGGACTTAATAAATGTACCAAGAAGACAAGGATCAAAGATGTGGTCTAGTAACAGCGATGGAGACTTCCGTCAACTATAAAGGCAAGCGACACAGTCTCACAATTCATCTCGCCAAGGTAAGTGCAAATTCGCTGTCACTAATAATTACAAAGATGCTACTTAACAGTGCTGTTAGTAAATTGAGAGAGATACAGAGCGTTCGCCTGGGGGTGAGGCCAGGAAAGCGGGATGTACTGATACACCGCTTTGTGCGCGCAGTTGTTGAGACACGCTCGACAATCAAGGACATCAAGGTCGACAAGTTATCAGTTGTGAGCCAGATGTTGCAGTATTTAACACGTACAGTGCAGTTTCTTGACACAGTTGCTTAAATATACAGCGTGTGTGTAAAATTTGTCAACAATGCAAAACGCAAAATTCACGCTTGAACAGAGAGTTTTTATGTATGATGCATATGTGAAAACAGAGTCATGTAGAGAGGTGCGTAGGCAATTTGAAGTGAAATATCCGGGTGCTCCAATTCATGGTAGAGAAACTGTTAGACGTCTTGTTAACAAATTATGGACAACAGGGTCGATAAATGCTACAATTCCTAAGCGAAAACAAAGAGTATTGACGGGAGAAAAAATTGATGAAATCAGTGCATAATTTACACGCTCTCCTAATAAATCTCTAAGACGTGTTTCACAGGAAGTTAGTGTTTCAAAATCATAAGTCTTTACTGCTGCTAAACTTTTAAAACTAAACCCTACAGAGTATAGTATAGAAAGCGGAAGCTTACGGATAGACGATTCCCGCAAGCGACACCGCAGGCAGGCCGCTTTCCTGGCCCCACCCGTAGGCAAACGCTCTGTAGAAGACGCATAGACGAATACTGAATTAGGGTTACAAAATGTGATATTTATAACTTTGTATTATGTGCAAAAATCAACTCGAAATTTCAGTTCTGATATTATGTTAAACTATTTTCGGTTGATGTTGAACAGAAACCTCTTACGTCAAAAATTTCAATTTTACAGCAGAGCGACATAATATTTCAATATATTAAAAAACTAACAAAAAATCTAGCATAAAAACGATATCTATCTATCTATCTTCTTCTTCTTCTTCTTCTCATGTTTATATTCATGCCTTGACTTACGATATGTTTGCAGAAGATTCGAGAAAATTTCTTTGATGAGAATCAAGTGAACTCTTATTTCGTTCATATTTTTACATACGAAATTGCTGTTCAACACCGTCGATATACACTTTTCACTATTAATGTTTTGGCTGAAGAAGTATTAAGTTACTTAAAACGAATGAAAGAATAACAACTTTACTGTGTCACTATTTAAATAGTGATATTATTTTACCTGAGTGTCTGGTGTCGATGTAGTTCTCATCATCCTCTGAACTCTAATTCTAATATGAATAATATTTTCAACATTCCTGCGCTTTCTCTAAAAACTACACATTAACTGCTTTCATTACTCGGGTACTAAAACTTACTGAACAGACTCTGTAGCTCACTGCAACACACTACACACATTCTACCTTACAACAATATAATCCATTTCACTATTACGCACTGCGCACTCAGCGTAACTATAACCCCAACAAATGGCGAGTACGTTACATTAGCGTCTATTAGTAAAGATTTTAAGCCTATTTTGAAAAATAATTGTTACTATTGGAAAAACCTACAGTAAGTCTACAGGTACAGCATTCCAGATCCTGATAGCAGGATTGGAGAAAAAACTATTCAAATATTCGTCCTCTGTATTCTTTGCCTCAGTTTATTTGCATCGCCGTTGCTTAAAGAGTAATTTGGCGGCTGCAAACTATTTTTTATTTATCTCCAGGTAGACAGACTTCTGTCCATTTTCAACATGGCGCATAATTGAACTCGTGTTATTTAAATTTATTTATGCTCGACCATGGCGAAATGTAGTAATTATACACCTGGTAGCAGTCCTTTCATGCATGTCATTAAAGTACAACTATTCATTAAAGTTCAGGTTTTCGATTATTCTCGGATATGCAATCGAAAGACAACGAGGGAAGCGTCACGGAGGCTGGAAATCCAATACTGTCGCAGAAGGTTATGTTCTGTTACTATAATAATTAGCGTTAGTTGTAAATAATATTCAAATAAATTCAATTTGTCATTTCGTTTTTCAATTCTAAATCAATTTCCAAGTTATATCAAGGTTAATATTTAGTTTACTCTGTAGGTTATAGGCTATCAAGGTCAATGTGGAGATCTGTTGCTCGGAAAAAATCAATACTTTCGCGTCTGCGCACATCTCACAATTTACGAGATATTGCACAAGGTCAGTTCCGCTCTTCAGTTAGATACAAATAAAATAAATACTTCTGAATAATTTCAAATTAGAAATATGGTCGAGCATAAAAAGTCGTATGAAACTCGCCTATAATGGTAATTAAGACGCTCGTATGAAAATTATGAAACTCGCTTGCGCTCATTTCATAAACAAACATACTTACGTCTTAATTAGTATCATTATAGGCTCGTTGCATAATGTACTATTAAATGTAATATAACGGGCCACCTAACACCGGACCTGGAAGTAGTTCCAAACCACGTCAAAAAATATAACTAGCATCAAAGAGCATCACTGTTTCCAGATATAGGCCTAATGGGCTATGTGGTGTTATGAAGGATCGCTTCCAGTTTTACCGCCAGTGAATGTCTGTGCCATTTACAGTAACATATTCACTCTCAGAATTTTTGTAAACATTACAACTCCTTCGTATCCTGATATTGTTACAAAATGAGTGACAGTGAACGTAAAATATAAAAAATAAAAAATGAAGAAAGGAGAAGGTTCTATGCAGTCTACTCGGAAAAAGACGCGAGCTTCAGTGAAAACATACAAAACAGTATGTAACTATTAGGTAAATCATTAGATCTAAGGAATTTCGACGGTTCAGTTCAAAAGCGAAATAACCCAAAATTTAAAAATATGATAACCTGTATTTTAAAGTTTCATCTTCCTGTCAAAAAATCAAGTCATTGAAATTTCTCCAAATACCATCAATGACGTTTCATACTTTCTATACACTTCAAATCAGAGTATGTTAATTGGATTTTTCACAGCAACATGAAGTTTTTAAAATGAAGTTAATTGCAGGAAGTATAAAGACAGAGATGAAAAGAAATATCAGAATTCTACTTCAAATTCCAAACAATGCTACAATATCCAACAGAATTTTGGATTTTAACACCCATCCAAACAAAAGAACAAACAATGAAGCTACAAAAATAAGATTTAAGACGCATAAAGAATATGATTTTATGTAGAAAACTCAACGAAGACGACAGAGAAATTATGTTTGTTATTCAAACTGTTCAATATAATTGAACGCTAAGATACAGACAAACCTAAAAACAACATGTTTAGAGAATGGAAAACAGTTGCATCGTCTTAAAATAGTTGTCACTTTATCAGTTCAGAGTTAACAGAGAGTTGGGAATGCCAATGATGATATAGGCTACGACGTGGGGTTTTGAATCTCCATGATTAAAAATGCTGACTGAGGCCACTGACTCTTTCTTAACTCTTAAGAAGCATGAGTGAAAGAATAATATCAATTCGTTTCTGGGAAAAATAAGAAAATTAGGGTATGATATAAAACTTTAACCTTTGAAATTGTTGTGGTAGAACTTAAATTCTATCTCAATAATTTCAAGGGAAAAATTGTTCCGGGGCCGGGTATCGATCCCGGGACCTCTGGCTGAACGTACCAGCGCTCTCCCAACTGAGCTATCCGGGAACTCCACCCGACACCGTCTCAACCTTTCCCTTTATATCCACACAACTCGCGTGGGCTGACGAAACGCCAGAGACCCACATCGAGTGCACACAAACTTTGTGTGACTTGGAATTGTGGTTTTCTGTTAACGTACACAGTGACGTATATATTATGCAAATCTAGTCTTTCAGGTGAAGCTCCCTGTAAAGCAGATTTGAATAATTTCAAGGGAAAAATTGTTCCGGGGCCGGGTCTATCTATTGGATACTTCAGGGTCAAACATATTGTGAAAATACTGTAACCAACTGCCTGAACTAATTTTGTTTCTATTCATTTTTACTAATTTTTGCAGTCATTTATCTTCCTGAAAATTCTATTCCATTCACCATGGAAATCCCTCTACAGCTTTGTTCTAAAAACTTGCAAATTATTTAATTTTTATTATTTATTATTCTAGTTGTGGCATACATATATAGGGGGGAAGAAACTGGCTACCCTACACCATTATCTCCAGAATTAGTTGCCTCATAAGTGTTGCCTTATTGGTGTCACGCGGTTCAAACTTGCCTTCGGTCAGTTGACAAAGAACTGCTTTATATAGGGAGTGAAAAAGAAAACTGGTATATCTTATACTGTAGTCTCAAAAATGTCATAGTGAAAAATTATTTGCAAGAGGTAGCTTTTACGTTCTCTCATATTAGCTTCGCACTGTACGAATGAATGTAATTATATTTATTAACTACAAATGAGTTTTCACACGGTAGTAGTTACAGAAAGAATAGCGATATATGAAGACAAGACATTCTGACAGAAAAACTAAAGAAGTGTAGAGTAGGAATACAAACACAAATCAAGGACCAATCTTATTCATTACACAGAAGATGCCTTTCTTGTAAATAATCAAACCTCGTTTTTTGCAGGTTTCTTTTATTTTCACTTGACTGTACTTGGCATTTCAAAGGGTCGAAATGTACCCTTCCCAAAAAGTTCGATTTTCTTGGGAATTTTTGCTGTGAGTCGCCTTGCACTCTGACTATTGAGATCACTCACTACTGGTCTGTCACCTCGCGCCACAGTTCAGCTGTCGTGTGACTCCTGATGCACATGATGTTATTCAAATTCGTTATCAGAGATCGGAAACAACCCTGTACTGCTACATCGCTGGTGCTGAACAGCAATCTCGTATGTAAAAATTGCAATTTTACAGAAGAGCGAAAAATCGTTCGAATATCTTTAAAAAACCAAACAAATTTCTGTCATAAAAGAATATTTACGACTCTTCTTCTTAAGTTTTTATCCATGCCTTCACATATGATGAATTTGGTGAGAATAAACGGAAGTTTTATTTCGTTCATATTTTTACATACGAAGTTGCTCTTCAACACCGTCGATATACACTTTTCAGTATTAATGTTTTCACTGAAAAACTATTAAGTTACGTACGACAGGGGTGTCCATTATCGCCTACCCTATTTATTATATATATATATTAATGACTCAGTTGTACGATGGCAGACTATGCTTAAAACACATTTTAAAATAAAAGGGAGAAACATTGATACAATGTTGTTTGCTGACGACCAGATCTTAATTGCAGATTCGGAAGATAATTTACAAAGAGCCATACATGAATTAAATAATATTACAAATGAATATAATCTTCAAATCTCATATGAAAAAACGAAAATAATGGCTCTTAAACGAAGAGATCTGTTAAGAGCAAAAATTTGCATAAATAATAAGCCCATCCAACAACAAAGTGATTTTAATTATCTTGGTTACATTGTGTCATATACCGGCAATAGAGATGTGCAAAATAAATTAAACAAATTCCAAACACTACGTGGTACAATAAAAAGAACTTTTAAAAATTGTAATAGAGCAACACTATTAAAACTTTACAAAGTAATGGCGATCCCAACCTTGCTTTATGGGTGTGAAAGTTGGGTCTTGACTGTCTCACAACAGAAGAAAATAGAGGCTGCTCAAATAAAATTTTTGAGACAGGTGGCAGGTTACAGACTCATAGACAAAAAGAGAAAAGAAGATATTAGAAAAGAATTGGAAATTCAGAGTCTAAATGAAACAATCATTGAATACAGACAAAGATGGCAAGATCATATACAAAGAATGGATGAAGATCGTACACCACAAATAATAAATAAGTATAAACCTGTAGGTAGAAGAAATGTCGGCAGGCCACGGATGAGATGGTCGGATCAGTTTTCTTGAAGACGGAACGAGCCACAAGGCTTATGCCGTGATGAAGATGATTATGATGACTATTAAGTTACTTATACAATGAATGAATGAATGAATGAACAACATATTTACTCTGCTAATATTTAAATTGTGAAGTTATATTACCTGACTGCCTATTTTCAATGTAGTATGCATCATCCTCAGAATTCTAATTCTAATTTTAATATTGACTATATTTTCAACATTCTCTGTGCTTTCTCTAATAACTCTCATTAATTGCTTTCATTACTCGGGTACTGAAACTTACTGAACAGGATCTGTAGCTCGCTACAACACGTTGCACACATCTACCCTATAACTCAATTCATTTCGCTATTACGCACTGCGCACTCAGCGTAACTAAAAACCCAACAAATGGCGAGTACGTTACATTAGCCCAGTGTTTCCCAACCTTTTTAAGTTCGCGGCAGCCTTGAGAATAACATTAAAAACTGGGGGCACCCTTTCTTGAATTAAAAAAAAATTAAGTTTAATATATTCATTTACTGAAAGATGATATAATAAGTAACATACATCACAACGCAATACGGTAAACTTTCCTACAATCACTTAGTAAATAGTACATTATGAAACGTATGAAAATTATGAAACTCGCTTGCGCTCGTTTCATAAACATCCATACTCGCTTTCTTAATTACTATCATTATAGGCGAGTTTCATAGGACTTTTTATGCTCGACCATATTTCTAACTTGAAATTACCGGTATTCAGATGTATACATTTTACTTGTATCAGACAAGATCGGAAGTGACCTTGTTCTACGTCGTAAATTGTGAGATGTGTGCAGACGCGAAAGTATTGATTTTTTCCGAGGAACAATAATGTCATTGACCTTGATGTATAATCCCGTTAAACGTGATAATATTATAATATTATAACCTTGATTATTGAATTCGACATTGAAAAACGAGATGACAAATTGAATTTATTTGAATATTATTTACAATTAACGCTAATTATTATAGTAACACAACATAACCTTCTGCGACAGTATTGGATTTCAGCCTCCGTGACTTTTCGCTAATTCTCTTTCGATTGCATATCCGAGAATGATCGATACTTGCGGTTTTATAACGGTACAAAGCTGACTTCTCATTGGCTGAACACATGTAAGCTGAGTTATCATTGGCTGAAGACCTGTACTTTAATGAGTAGGTGTACTTTAATTACATACATTAAAGGACTGCTACCAGGTGTATAATTAGTACATTTCGGCATGGTCGAGCATAAAATACATAAATTTTATATATTGTCCTGTCGAAGTCTCGGGAATGTTCGTGAGGAAGCGAGTACTCTATACTAGTATAGTGAGTCGGGAATGTTCGTCAGGGATTGGCTGTAATGCCATCTGCCGGAGCCGGATACAAGTGAAGAGTCCACTGCAAGAATGATGGATGTCATTTGGAATACATTTTGCAGGAGAAGCAATTGAAAGTTTGAAATGCTTAGTGCTCAAAGCTTAACTGTAATTTTCCGATCATTACTGGACAATGACTATCAGTGTTAATACCATATAACTCTCTATGCACATTCTATATGTCTTAAGCAATACATTGACAGTCTTGGTTCATTTTCGACAAGAAAGTGACATCCATCATTCTTGCAGTGAACTCTTCAAGTATAATTGAATCATCGAAAGGAATCGATCTGTAGTGCATGAGAGTAATTAATTTGACTTATTTTATTTCAAGACCTTACAAGACTTTAGGCTTAAGTAGACAGTAATTTTTTTTATTTATTTCAATATCTCGCGGCACCCCTTAGGCGATCACGCGGCACCCCTTAGCCGATCACGCGGCACCCCTTAGCCGATCACGCGGCACCCTAGGGTGCCGGGGCACACCGGTTGGGAACCACTGCATTAGCCTATTTTGAAAAATAATTGTTACTATTGGTAAAGTCAGCAGGTGCAGCATTCCAGACCCTGATAGCACGGTTGGAGAAAACACTCTTTCAAATGTGCGTCCTCTGTATTCTTTCCCTCAATTCCTTAAAGAGTAATTTGGCAGCTGCAAACTATTTTTTATTTATCTCCACGCAGACACTTCTCTACATTTTCAACATTGCGCATAACTGAACTCGTGTTATTTAAATTTATTTAAATGTAATATAACGGGCCACCTAACACCGGACCTGGAAGTAGTTCGAAATTATGTCAAAAAATATAACTAGCATCAAGGAGCATCACTCTTTCTAGATATAGGCCTAATAGGTTATGTGCTGTTACGAAGCAACGCTTTCAGTTTTACAGCTAGTGAATGTCAATGCCATTTTCAATAACCTAATCGCTCTCAGAATTTTTGTAAACATTACACCTTCTTTTGTCTCGTGATATTGCTACAAAATGAGCGATAGTGAACATAAGAAAAAAAAGAACAATGAACAAGGTTCTACGCAGTCTGCTCGAAAAAAGATTCGTGCTTCAGTGAAAACATACAAAACAAATTAGTATTAGATAAACTATGAGATCTAACCAAGTAATTTCGACTGCACAGTTCAAAAGCGAAACAAATCAAAATTTAAAGCTCTGATAACTTGAATTTTAAAGCTTCATGTTGCTCTCAAAATACAATTCAATGAAATTTCTCCAAATTCTATTAAAGATGTTTCACATCCATTAAACGTTGCAAATTATAGTGTGTTAATGGGATTTTTCAGAGCTAGATGGAGCTTCAAAATGCAGTTAATTGCAGGAAATATAAAGACATAGATAAAAAAAGAAGTATCATAATTTTATTTTAAATTCAAAATATTCTTGAAAATTTCAATGTTGAAGTACGCAACCGATTTTTTATTTTAACTCCCACCCAATCAAAAAGAATAATGAGGCTTCACAAAATTAAATTTTAGACACGCAACGTATATGCTTTTATGTAGAAAACTCAATGAAGACATCAGAAAAATTACGTTTGTTTTTCAAATTATGGACTATAAATGAACACTAAGCTATAGACAACAAGATAAATTTCATGTTTAGAGAATGGAAAATAATTCCATCGTATCAAAATAGACAACACAGTATCAGTTCAGAGTTAAGAGAGAGTTGGGAATGCCAATGATGATAAGCGAGCCTCTTTGAATTTCCATGATATAAATAATACTAACTGAGGCTGCTGACTCTTTCTTAATTCTTATAGAATAATATGCAATTCGTTTTTGAGATAAATAATAAAATTAGGGTATAATATACACCTCTAACATTGATATTGTTTTGGCAGAACTTTTGTTAATTGCATCTATTGGATACTTTGGGGTCAAACTTGTTGTGAAAATCCTGTAACCATGTGTTTGACCTAATTTTGTTTCTATTCATTTTTACTCATTTTTGCTATCACGTATCATCCTGCAAATTCTATTCCATTCACCAAAGAAGTCCCTCTGCAGCTCTCTTCTAAAAACTTGCTAATGATTCAATTTTGTTTTATTTATTCTAGTTCTGCCATAAGCCTACATATAACGGCCGCCCTATTCAATTATCTCCTGGCTTACTTGTCTCATGAGCGTTGCCTTATCGGTGTCATTTATCAGGTTGAAACCTGTTTTCGGACAGTTGACTAAGGAACGGCTACATAACTTACAAAACATATATTTCTTATAGTCTGATTTCTATAGCTCCGATTGCAGCGCACGGAGGCCTCACACCATACTGAAATCTTAAGATCACAGATCATGCACAGTTCTATAATTCTAATCATTTGTGTATTGTCATGTACCTAATCTGTGGTTTCAAATTCATGTCAGTCATATGCATCCTTCTTGGTATTGTAATTTCCACACTAGTGCATGAAGACGAGACATTCTAACAGAAAAACTAAAGAAGTAGGCCTACAGAGCAGAAATATAAACCCAAAAAGTGAAGGACGGCAGACAAGAGAACTACAAGACAATATACTCGTATAATCAAACGCCTGTAATGAGATAATTATGTTAAACTGCTATATCGCATGTAAAATATCAATTCTACAGGAGAGCGAAAAAAACATTTGCGTATCTTAAAAAGAAATTAAAATATTTCTCGCATAATAGTATATTATGCAACGAGCCTATAATGAAGGTAATTAAGAAGCGCTCGTTTCATCATTTTCATACGAGCTTCTTAATTACCATTATAGGCGAGTTTCATACGACTTTTTATGCTCGACCATATTTCTAACTTGATATTATTAATTTTCTTTGTATCTGATTTTGACCAGTGTCCCGTATGTTGTGAGATGTGCGCAGACGCGAAAGTATTGATTTTTTCCGAGGAACAGATGTCCACATTGACCTTGCTAGGCCATAAGAACCTACAGAGATAACACTGAAATTAAATTAGACATTGACAAACGAGATGACAAATTGCATTTATATGAATATTATTTACAATTAACGCTAATTATTATAGTAACACAACATAACCTTCTGCGACAGTATTGGATTTCCAGCCTCCGTGACTTTTCGCTAATTCTCTTTCGATTGCATATTCGAGAATAATCGATACTTGCGGTTTTATAACGGTAGAAAGCTGACCTGTCATTGGCTGAACAGTTGTAACCTGAGTCGTCATTGGCTGAAAGACCTGACCTTTAATGAGTAGGTGTACTTTAATCGCATGCATTAAAGGTCTGCTACCACGTGTATAATTACTACATTTCGGCATAGTCGAGCATAAAAGTCTCTTCTTCTGATGTTCATATCCGTGCCTTGACATATGATGTATTTGCAAAAGATTCGTTAAAATTGTTTGATAAGAATGAAGTGAAGAATATTATTACATATGAGGATGTTGTTCAACACCGTTGATACACACCTTTCACTATTAATGAAGAACTGTTAAATTATTGAATGAATGAATGAATGAATGATATATACACATGTTAATAATTAAATTGTGATGTTATATTACCTGATTGTCTAGTTTGGATATAATATTCATCATCTTCCGAATTCTAATTCTAATAATTTCAACGTTCTCTGTATATTTTCAAATCAATACACATTAACTATAATCATTACTCGGGTACTAAAACTTATTGAATAGTTCCATTCACTTACATTACACACGCTCTATAACTAACTGCCTACCCACTATTACGTATTGCGCACTCAGTATAGTTACAAATTCAACAATTAACGACTATGTCACATTAGTGTCTATTAGTAGTCTAAATATTTCAAGCCTATTTTTAAAAACCGTTGTGGTTATTGTAAAAGTCTATAGTAAGAATGAAGATAGAGCATTCCAGTCCCTGGTAGCACAACTGAGGACGCATGTCTTTCAAATGTCCGTGCTCAGTATTCTTCCCCCAAATCATCCGAATGATCGTTCTTGAAGAGTAATGAAGCTTCACAAAATTATATTTTACAAGCATAACTGATATGCTTTCACGTAGAAACCTCAATGAAGACACCAGAAATATTACGATTGAACAAAATTGAACACTAATCTAAATACAACATTAAAAATTTCATCTTCACAAAATGGAAAATTATTGTATCATCTCAAAATAGACATCACTATATCAGTTCAGAGTTAATAGAGAGTTGGAAAAGAAAATGATGATTTATCTGGTGCTTTGAATCTCCCTGACATTGTAACTAGTGACTGAGAATATTGACTCTTTCTTAATTCTTGAAGACCATAATTGCAATTCGTTTCTGAGATAACTAATAAAACTTCGATACGATATAAAACCTCAACGTTGATAATACTGTTGTAGAATTTTGGCTCAAGTATGCATTGGACACTTTAGGGCCAAACATGATGTAAAAATACTTGAATCATGTGTGTGAAATAATTTTGTGTCCATTCATATTTACTAACGTTTGTTCTTATGAATCATCCTGGATATTGTATGCTATACACCATAGAAGTCCCTGGGAAGAATCTTTTTTTCCCCCTAAAACTTGGAAGTAATTTAATTTGTATTATCCATTACACTTTAAATTTTCGAAAATTCTTGCAATCTCAATGCTAATATACGTCACAGAAATATTTATTTTAACTCCCACCGAAACAAAATGAACAAACAATGAGGCTACAAACAACTAGATTTAAGATATAACGGATAAGTTATTATGTAGAAAACTCAATGACGTGTTCACAAATTAACGTTTGTTTTATTAAATATTGAACTAAATTTAACACTAAGCTAAATACAAAAATAACAACTTCATGTTCAGAAAATAGGAAATAGTTGCATCTTCTCAAAACAGACATTACTATATCAGTTCAGAGTTAAGAGACAGTTGGGAATGTCAATGATGATGTTTGCGGGAATTTGAATATCCATGACATTATAAATATAGACTGAGGCCACTGACTCTTTCTAAAACTCGTAAAGACCATGAATACAACAATATAATGCAATTCGTTTCTGAAATAATTAACAAAATTTGGATACGATTTAAAATCTTAACTTTGATAAAGTTATCCTAGAACTTTCGTTCACTGTATCCAATGGATAGGTACTTTGGGGCCAAACATGTTGTGAAAATACTGGAACCATGCGTCTGAACTAATTTTGTGTCTATTCATTTTTACTATTTTTTTCTTCTTATATATCAATCTGAAAATCCTATTCTATACACTAGACAAGTCTCAATGCAGCTTTTTTTTTTTTCTAAAAATTTCAACTACCGTAATTTAGTAATTATTATTTATTATTCTTTAAAATTACAAACATTGCTCCAATTCCAATGCTGTTAGGATTCAACAGAAATATGGACTTCATCTCCCACCCGAACAAAAGAACAATGCAGCTTCACAAAATTAGATTTTACACGAGTAACGGATAACCTTTTATATAAAAAATACAGTGAAGACACAAGACAAATTACGTTAACTATTTAAATTTTGAATAATGAATAAAATAGAACACTAGGATATAGACAAAATTAAAAATTTCATGTGCGGAACATGGAAAATAGTTCCATCATCTCAAAGCAGACATTAATATATCAGTTCAGAGTTATGAAACAATCGGGAATGTCAATGATGATATTTTGGGGGATATGAATCTCCATGACATTATAAATAGTGACTGAGACCACTGACTCTTTCTTAACTCGTAAAGAGCATGAATGCAAGAATATTATGCAATTCTTTCTCAAATAAACAATAAATTTGGATACGATTTAAAACGTTAACATTGATAAAGTTATCGTAGAACTTTCGTTCACTGTATCCAATAAATACATTGGGGCCAAACATGTTGTGAAAATACTGGAACCATGCGTCTGAACTAATTTTGTGTCTATTCATTTTTACTAATTCTTGTTCTTATGTATCACCCGGAACATTCTATTCTATACACCACAGAAGTACAACAGCTGCTTTTTTTTTTTTTTTCTAAAAATTTCTAGTAAATTAGTACCTATTATTTATTATTCTTTAAAGTTCCGCACATTGTTCCAATTCCAATGCTGTTAAGATGCAACAGATATATGGATTTCGACTCCCACCCAAACAAAAACAACGATGAGTGTTCACAAAACTAGATTTTACACAAGTTACGGACATACTTTTATGTACAAAATTCAGTGAAGACACCAGAAAAATTACGTTCACTATTAAAATTTTGAATATTGAATAAAAATAGAACAATAAGATGTAGACAAAATTAAAATTTCATGTGCAGAGAACGGAAAATAGTTGTATCATCTCAAAACAGACATCACTACACAGATTACAGTTAAGAAACAGTTGGGAATGTCAATGATGAAGATTGCGGGAATTTGAATCTCCATGACATTATAGATACCGACTGAGGCCACTGACTCTTTCTTAACTCGCAAAGACCACGAATGAAACAATATTATGCAATTCGTTTCTGAAATAATTAATAAAATTTGGATACGATTTAAAAACTTAACTTTGATAATGCTGTCGTAGAATTTTGTTTCACTGTACCCATTGCACACTCTGGGGTCAAATATGTTGTAAAATACTGTAACCATGTGTCTGAACTAATTTTGTGCCTATTCATTTTTACTAATTTTTGTTGTTATATATCATCCTGAAAATTATACTCTACTGTATATACTATAAAGTCCCTCTGCAGCTTCTATTTTACTAAAAATTGCAAGTAACTTAATTTTTATTACTTACTATTCTTAAAAATTCCAAGCATTTTTGCAATCCCAATGCTATTATACGCAACAGAATTACGTATTTTAACTCCCACCCAATCAAAAAGAATAATGAGGCTTCACAAAATTAAATTTTAGACACGCAACGTATATGCTTTTATGTAGAAAACTCAATGAAGACATCAGAAAAATTACGTTTGTTTTTCAAATTATGGAATATAACTGAACACTAAGCTATAGACAACAAGATAAATTTCATGTTTAGAGAATGGAAAATAGTTCCATCGTATCAAAATAGACAACACAGTATCAGTTCAAAGTTAAGAGAGAGTTGGGAATGCCAATGATGATAAGGGGGCCTATTTGAATTTCCATGATATAAATAATACTAACTGAGGCTACTGACTCTTTCTTAATTCTTATAGAATAATATGCAATTCGTTTTTGAGATAAATAATAAAATTAGGGTATAATATACACCTTTAACATTGATATTGTTTTGGCAGAACTTTTGTTAATTGCATCTATTGGATACTTTGGGGTCAAACTTGTTGTGAAAATCCTGTAACCATGTGTCTGACCTAATTTTGTTCCTATTCATTTTTACTCATTTTTGCTATCATGTATCATCCTGCAAATTCTATTCCATTCACCAAAGAAATCCCTCTGCAGCTTTCTTCTAAAAACTTGCCAATGATTCAATTTTGTTTTACTTATTCTAGTTCTGCCATAGGCCTACATATAACGGGGAAAATAACTGGCCGCCCTATTCGATTATGTCCTGGCTTACTTGTCTCATGAGCGTTGCCTTATTGGTGTCATTTATCAGGTTGAAACCTGTTTTCGGACAGTTGACTAAGGAACGACTACATAAGTTACAAAACATATATTTCTTACAGTCTGATTTCTTTAGCTCTGATTACAGCGCACCATACTGAAATCTTAAGGTCACAGATAATGCACAGTTCTATAATTCTAATCATTTGTGTATTGTCATGTACCTAGTCTGTGATTTCAAATTCATGTCAGTCACATGCATTCTTCTTGGTATTGTAATTTCCACACTAGTGTATGGAGACGAGACATTCTAACAGAAAAACTAAAGAAGTAGGCCTACAGAGCAGAAATATAAACACAAAAAGTGAAGGACGGCAGACAAGAGAACTACAAGACAATATAGTCATATAATCAAACGCCTGTAATGAGATAATTATGTTATACTGCTATATCGCATGTAAAACATCAATTCTACAGGAGAGCGAAAAAAAACATTTGCGTATCTTAAAAAAAAACTAAAAAATTTTTCGCATAACAGTAATATGGCTCACAAAAGCGATATGTTGAAGTTTTCATGTTCGAGGAGAAGTTTGATAAAGAGAAACGTAGTTGATCTTTTTTAATTTCCGAGAATTCAAAGAAAACATACCGCTCGTCTATCGTACATTATTTTGTGCGAAGATCGTTTATTACATACCTGAAATAGGAATTTCTAATTAGTTGCAATGAAATCTCCATCTTGGTTTCTGTTCAATGACGGCAAATTTGTAAAACAAAAATATCTATCTTCAACATTGTTGCTTTAAAATGTTTTCTGTGTTTACCATACTCCAGCATGCCGTGATATACGTCTGTCTTTTTTTTCCCCCAGTCCATAAATGCGAACTTAAAACAAACTGTAAGGTTATGTAATGACTTATTTTTCATTTTAATATTTCAACAATATTATTTATATAACATATTGCAGTAATAACATCGGCAAGTTGATTTGTTGATTTTTTCACGGCTTCCTTAATGTTACTTGCATCACGAATGGCGTAACTTTTGTGGAGTTGTAGAGTTTACTTAATTTTTTTTAATATTTAAAAACAATAATTAACAGTGCAATTTAGGTGAAATTGCAGTGGTAAGTTTCCAATTTATAATTATTACTATTATTGAACGTCTCTAAAAATAATATGTTAGAAGCCTAAAGCAGTAAAATCAATATGTCACTTAAGCGGTAAGAAGAGGGAAATTGTTATGTGTGTTAGGTTGGGAATACTGAATGTGCAATTTTTGACACCGTGGATTGGTCTTGTGCGGAAACCAAGCAAATACGCACGATCTCGCACAAAAAAATTGCGTATCTTAAAAGAAACTAAAAAATGTCTCGCATAAAAGAATATTTAAGTCTCTTCTTCCGATGTTCATATCCGTGCCTTGACATATGATATATTTGCAAAAGATTCGTGAAAATTTTTTGATAAGAATGAAGTGAAGAATATTATTACATATGAGGTTGCTGTTCAACACCGTTGATATACACCTTTCACTATTAATGAAGAACTGTTAAATTATTTATAATGAATGAATGAATGAATAAGTAAGTGATATATATATATACGTGTTAATAATTAACTTTGATAAAATTGACGTAGAACTTTGGTTCACTGTATGCCTTGGATACTTTGGGGTCAAACATGTTGTGAAAATACTGTGACGCTGTGTCTCAACTAATTTTGTGTCTATTCATTTTTACTGCGTTTTTATTGTTGTGTATAGCTTATAGTTCAATTTTATTCAATAATTTAAAGACCAAACGTAAATTTTCTGATGACTTCATTGAGTGGGCTCTGTAGTTCGATGCACTTACATTACACACGCTCTATATCTAACTACCCTCCCACTATTACGTACTGAGCACTCAGTATAGTTATAAATTCAACAGTTAACGACTATGTCGCATTAGTGTCTATTAGTAGTCTAAATCTTTCAAGCCTATTTTTAAAAACCCTTGTGGTTATTGTAAAAGTCTATAGTAAGTATGAAGATAGAGTACTCCAGTCCCTGGTAGCACAACTGAGGACGGATGTCATTCAAATGTCCGTCCTGAGTAATCTTTCCCTCAATTTATCTGAATGATCGTGCTTTGAAGAGTAATTTGGCGGCTGCAGCCTATCTTGTCTACCTTAATACATACTCACTTCTGTATGTTTTGAACATTTAGCATAATCGAACTCGTGTCATTAATAGTAATATGCGTTACAAGAGCGGTATGTTGAAGTTTTCATGTTCGAGGAAAATTTTGAAAAAGCGAAACGTAGTTGAGCTTTTTTATTTTCCGAGAATTGAAAGAAAACATACCGCTCGTGTATCGTACATTATTTTGTGCGAATATCGTTTATTACAAACCTGAAAGAGGAATTTCTAATTAGGTGGAATGAAATCGCCATCTTGGTTTCTGTTCAATGACGGCAAATTTGCAAAACAAAAATATCTATTTTTCAACATTGTTGCTTTAAAACGTTTTCTGTTTTTACTATACTCCAGCAGGCCGTGATATACGTCTGTCTTTCCCCCCCCCCCAGTCTATGATGAGTCTGGAATCTTGTTGATTTTTCCACGGCTTCCTTAATGTTACTTGCATCACGAATGCAGTAACTTTAGTGGAGTTGTAGAGTTTACTTAATTTTTGAAAATATTTAAAAACAATAATTAACAGTGCAATTTAGGTGAAATTGCAGTGGTAAGTTTCCAATTTATAATTGTTACTATATTGAATGTCTCTAAAAATAATATGTTAAAAGCCTAAAGCAGTAAAATCGATATGTCACTTAAGCGGTAAGAAGAGGGAAATTCTTATGTGTGTTAGGTTGGGAATAGGTCTACTGAATGTGGAATTTTAGACTTTCCGCGGATTGGTTTTGTGCGGAAACCAAGCAAATACGCACGATCTCGCGCAAACTTATTTAAATATAACATAACGTGCCAACTAGCATGGGTCCTCGAAGTAGTTCGCAATCGTGTCCAAAAATATTACTAGCCTGAGGAAGCATCACTGGTTACAGATATAGGCGTAATCAGCTATGTGCTCTTACTATTCAACGCTTTCAGTTTTACCACCAGTGAATGCCTGTGCCATTTACAGTAACCTACTCGATTCAGGATTTTTGCAAATATTACAAAATCCTTTATATCGTGACATTGTTACAAAATGCGTGATGTTCAAACTAGAAATTTAAAACATATTAAGAAAGCAGAAGGTTCGATGCAGTCTACTCGGAGAAAGATGCGTCCCTCACTAAAAATACACACAACAAATTATTATTAAAGTTTCGATAAACCTTTTTCTTAAAGTTTCAAGTTGCTGAGAAAAAATAAAAAATATTGGAATTACTCCAAATACTGTAAACAATTTTTCATACATATGTATGTATAGATTACGTTTCAAATTTTATTAGTGTGTATTAATTGATTTTTCATAGCAACATGGAGGATTAAAATGCACTTAATTGCAGGGAGTATAAAGTCACAGAAGAAAAGATGTATCAGAATTTTAATCTATATTTCAAATATTCTCGCAATCCCAATGGCGTGGCAACACAATTTTGGATTTTTACTCCCACATAATCAAAAAGTACAATTAATGAGGCTTAAAAAATTAAGACTGAAGACGCATAACAGATATGCTTTTATATAGAACACTCAATAGAGGTACCAGAAAAATTTATTTTGTTATTAAAATTGTGAATATTGATTGAAATTGAACACTAAGCAATAGACAAAATAAAAAATTCATGTTTAGAAAGTGGTGAATAGTTGCAATCATCTCAAAATAGACATCTATGTATAAGGTCAGAGTTAATAGAGAGTTGGAACTGCTAATGATGATCCCTGGCATCCTTTGAATCTCCATATGACATTATAATTAGTGACTGAGGCTACTGACTCTTTCTTAACTCTTAAAGACCATAATTGCAATTCGTTTCTGAGATAAATAATAAAATTTGGATATGATATAAAATCTCAACGTTGATAATGCTGTTGTAGAATTTTGGCTCAAAGTATGCATTGGCCACTTTAGGGCCAACCATGTTATCAAAATACTGCGACCATGTGTCTGAAATAATTTTGTGTCCATTCACATGTACTAACATTTGTTGTGATGTATCATCCTGGAAATTGTATGCTATACACCATAGAAGTCCCTGTAAATTTTTTTTTTCCCCTCAAAATTGGAAGTAATTTAATTTGTATTATTAATTACTCTTTACAATTTCGAAAATTTTTGCAATCATAATCCTACTATACGCCTCAGAAATATTTATTTTAACTCCCACCGAAACAAAATGAACAAACAATGAGGCTACAAACAACTAGATTTAAGATATAACGGATAAGTTTTTATGTAGAAAACTCAATGACGTGTCCACAAATTTACGTTTGTTTTATTAATTATTGAACTAAATTTAACACTAAGCTAAATACAAAAATAAGAACTTCACGTTCAGAAAATAGGAAATAGTTGCATCTTCTCAAAACAGACATTACTATATCAGTTCAGAGTTAAGAGACAGTTGGGAATGTCAATGATGATGTTTGCGGGAATTTGAATATCCATGACATTATAAATATAGACTGAGGCCACTGACTCTTTCTAAAACTCGTAAAGACCATGAATACAACAATATAATGCAATTCGTTTCTGAAATAATTAACAAAATTTGGATACGATTTAAAATCTTAACTTTGATAAAGTTATCGTAGAACTTTCGTTCACTGTATCCAATGGATAGGTACTTTGGGGCCAAACATGTTGTGAAAATACTGGAACCATGCGTCTGAACTAATTTTGTGTCTATTCATTTTTACTATTTTTTTTTTTCTTACATATCAACCTGAAAATCCTATTCTATACACTAGACAAGTCTCAATGCAGCTTTTTTTTTTTTCTAAAAATTTCAACTACCGTAATTTAGTAATTATTATTTATTATTCTTTAAAATTACAAACATTGCTCCAATTCCAATGCTGTTAGGATTCAACAGAAATATGGACTTCATCTCCCACCCGAACAAAAGAACAATGCAGCTTCACAAAATTAGATTTTACACGAGTAACGGATAACCTTTTATATAAAAAATACAGTGAAGACACAAGACAAATTACGTTAACTATTTAAATTTTGAATAATGAATAAAATAGAACACTAGGATATAGACAAAATTAAAAATTTCATGTGCGGAACATGGAAAATAGTTCCATCATCTCAAAGCAGACATTAATATATCAGTTCAGAGTTAAGAAACAATCGGGAATGTCAATGATGATATTTTGGGGGATATGAATCACCATGACATTATAAATAGTGACTGAGACCACTGACTCTTTCTTAACTCGTAAAGAGCATGAATGCAAGAATATTATGCAATTCTTTCTCAAATAAACAATAAATTTGGATACGATTTAAAACGTTAACATTGATAAAGTTATCGTAGAACTTTCGTTCACTGTATCCAATAAATACATTGGGGCCAAACATGTTGTGAAAATACTGGAACCATGCGTCTGAACTAATTTTGTGTCTATTCATTTTTACTAATTCTTGTTCTTATGTATCACCCGGAACATTCTATTCTATACACCACAGAAGTACAACAGCTGCTTTTTTTTTTTTTTTCTAAAAATTTCTAGTAAATTAGTACCTATTATTTATTATTCTTTAAAGTTCCGCACATTGTTCCAATTCCAATGCTGTTAAGATGCAACAGATATATGGATTTCGACTCCCACCCAAACAAAAACAACGATGAGTGTTCACAAAACTAGATTTTACACAAGTTACGGACATACTTTTATGTACAAAATTCAGTGAAGACACCAGAAAAATTACGTTCACTATTAAAATTTTGAATATTGAATAAAAATAGAACAATAAGATGTAGACAAAATTAAAATTTCATGTGCAGAGAACGGAAAATAGTTGTATCATCTCAAAACAGACATCACTACACAGATTACAGTTAAGAAACAGTTGGGAATGTCAATGATGAAGATTGCGGGAATTTGAATCTCCATGACATTATAGATACCGACTGAGGCCACTGACTCTTTCTTAACTCGCAAAGACCACGAATGAAACAATATTATGCAATTCGTTTCTGAAATAATTAATAAAATTTGGATACGATTTAAAAACTTAACTTTGATAATGCTGTCGTAGAATTTTGTTTCACTGTACCCATTGCACACTCTGGGGTCAAATATGTTGTGAAAATACTGTAACCATGTGTCTGAACTAATTTTGTGCCTATTCATTTTTACTAATTTTTGTTGTTATATATCATCCTGAAAATTATACTCTACTGTATATACTATAAAGTCCCTCTGCAGCTTCTATTTTACTAAAAATTGCAAGAACTTAATTTTTATGACTTACTATTCTTAAAAATTCCATACATTTTTGCAATCCCAATGCTATTATACGCAACAGAATTACGTATTTTAACTCCCACCCAATCAAAAAGAATAATGAGGCTTCACAAAATTAAATTTTAGACACGCAACGTATATGCTTTTATGTAGAAAACTCAATGAAGACATCAGAAAAATTACGTTTGTTTTTCAAATTATGGAATATAACTGAACACTAAGCTATAGACAACAAGATAAATTTCATGTTTAGAGAATGGAAAATAGTTCCATCGTATCAAAATAGACAACACAGTATCAGTTCAGAGTTAAGAGAGAGTTGGGAATGCCAATGATGATAAGGGGGCCTATTTGAATTTCCATGATATAAATAATACTAACTGAGGCTACTGACTCTTTCTTAATTCTTATAGAATAATATGCAATTCGTTTTTGAGATAAATAATAAAATTAGGGTATAATATACACCTTTAACATTGATATTGTTTTGGCAGAACTTTTGTTAATTGCATCTATTGGATACTTTGGGGTCAAACTTGTTGTGAAAATCCTGTAACCATGTGTCTGACCTAATTTTGTTCCTATTCATTTTTACTCATTTTTGCTATCATGTATCATCCTGCAAATTCTATTCCATTCACCAAAGAAATCCCTCTGCAGCTTTCTTCTAAAAACTTGCCAATGATTCAATTTTGTTTTACTTATTCTAGTTCTGCCATAGGCCTACATATAACGGGGAAAATAACTGGCCGCCCTATTCGATTATGTCCTGGCTTACTTGTCTCATGAGCGTTGCCTTATTGGTGTCATTTATCAGGTTGAAACCTGTTTTCGGACAGTTGACTAAGGAACGACTACATAAGTTACAAAACATATATTTCTTACAGTCTGATTTCTTTAGCTCTGATTACAGCGCACCATACTGAAATCTTAAGGTCACAGATCATGCACAGTTCTATAATTCTAATCATTTGTGTATTGTCATGTACCTAGTCTGTGATTTCAAATTCATGTCAGTCACATGCATTCTTCTTGGTATTGTAATTTCCACACTAGTGTATGGAGACGAGACATTCTAACAGAAAAACTAAAGAAGTAGGCCTACAGAGCAGAAATATAAACACAAAAAGTGAAGGACGGCAGACAAGAGAACTACAAGACAATATAGTCATATAATCAAACGCCTGTAATGAGATAATTATGTTATACTGCTATATCGCATGTAAAACATCAATTCTACAGGAGAGCGAAAAAAAACATTTGCGTATCTTAAAAAAAAACTAAAAAATTTTTCGCATAACAGTAATATGGCTCACAAAAGCGATATGTTGAAGTTTTCATGTTCGAGGAGAAGTTTGATAAAGAGAAACGTAGTTGATCTTTTTTAATTTCCGAGAATTCAAAGAAAACATACCGCTCGTCTATCGTACATTATTTTGTGCGAAGATCGTTTATTACATACCTGAAATAGGAATTTCTAATT
The DNA here is from genome assembly GCF_040183065.1 of Periplaneta americana. Lineage (NCBI taxonomy): Eukaryota > Metazoa > Arthropoda > Insecta > Blattodea > Blattidae > Periplaneta > Periplaneta americana. The sequence continues at coordinate 34,622,650 of NC_091117.1, forward strand.
AGTTGCAATGAAATCTCCATCTTGGTTTCTGTTCAATGACGGCAAATTTGTAAAACAAAAATATCTATCTTCAACATTGTTGCTTTAAAATGTTTTCTGTGTTTACCATACTCCAGCATGCCGTGATATACGTCTGTCTTTTTTTTCCCCCAGTCCATAAATGCGAACTTAAAACAAACTGTAAGGTTATGTAATGACTTATTTTTCATTTTAATATTTCAACAATATTATTTATATAACATATTGCAGTAATAACATCGGCAAGTTGATTTGTTGATTTTTTCACGGCTTCCTTAATGTTACTTGCATCACGAATGGCGTAACTTTTGTGGAGTTGTAGAGTTTACTTAATTTTTTTTAATATTTAAAAACAATAATTAACAGTGCAATTTAGGTGAAATTGCAGTGGTAATTTTCCAATTTATAATTATTACTATTATTGAACGTCTCTAAAAATAATATGTTAGAAGCCTAAAGCAGTAAAATCAATATGTCACTTAAGCGGTAAGAAGAGGGAAATTGTTATGTGTGTTAGGTTGGGAATACTGAATGTGCAATTTTTGACACCGTGGATTGGTTTTGTGCGGAAACCAAGCAAATACGCACGATCTCGCACAAAAAAATTGCGTATCTTAAAAGAAACTAAAAAATGTCTCGCATAAAAGAATATTTAAGTCTCTTCTTCCTATGTTCATATCCGTGCCTTGACATATGATATATTTGCAAAAGATTCGTGAAAATTTTTTGATAAGAATGAAGTGAAGAATATTATTACATATGAGGTTGCTGTTTAACACCGTTGATATACACCTTTCACTATTAATGAAGAACTGTTAAATTATTTATAATGAATGAATGAATGAATAAGTAAGTGATATATATACGTGTTAATAATTAACTTTGATAAAATTGACGTAGAACTTTGGTTCACTGTATGCCTTGGATACTTTGGGGTCAAACATGTTGTGAAAATACTGTGACGCTGTGTCTCAACTAATTTTGTGTCTATTCATTTTTACTGCGTTTTTATTGTTGTGTATAGCTTATAGTTCAATTTTATTCAATAATTTAAAGAACAAACGTAAATTTTCTGATGACTTCATTGAGTAGCCTCTGTAGTTCGATGCACTTACATTACACACGCTCTATATCTAACTACCCTCCCACTATTACGTACTGAGCACTCAGTACAGTTAAAAATTCAACAATTAACGACTATGTCGCATTAGTGTCTATTAGTAGTTTAAATCTTTCAAGCCTATTTTTAAAAACCCTTGTGGTTATTGTAAAAGTCTATAGTAAGTATGAAGATAGAGTACTCCAGTCCCTGGTAGCACAACTGAGGACGGATGTCATTCAAATGTCCGTCCTGAGTAATCTTTCCCTCAATTTATCTGAATGATCGTGCTTTGAAGAGTAATTTGGCGGCTGCAGCCTATCTTGTCTACCTTAATACATACTCACTTCTGTATGTTTTGAACATTTAGCATAATCGAACTCGTGTCATTAATAGTAATATGCGTTACAAGAGCGGTATGTTGAAGTTTTCATGTTCGAGGAAAATTTTGAAAAAGCGAAACGTAGTTGAGCTTTTTTATTTTCCGAGAATTGAAAGAAAACATACCGCTCGTGTATCGTACATTATTTTGAGCGAATATCGTTTATTACAAACCTGAAAGAGGAATTTCTAATTAGGTGGAATGAAATCTCCATCTTGGTTTCTGTTCAATGACGGCAAATTTGCAAAACAAAAATATCTATTTTTCAACATTGTTGCTTTAAAACGTTTTCTGTTTTTACTATACTCCAGCAGGCTGTGATATACGTCTGTCTTTTTTCCCCCCCAGTCTATGATGAGTCTGGAATCTTGTTGATTTTTCCACGGCTTCCTTAATGTTACTTGCATCACGAATGCAGTAACTTTAGTGGAGTTGTAGAGTTTACTTAATTTTTGAATATATTTAAAAACAATAATTAACAGTGCAATTTAGGTGAAATTGCAGTGGTAAGTTTCCAATTTATAATTATTACTATATTGAACGTCTCTAAAAATAATATGTTAAAAGCCTAAAGCAGTAAAATCAATATGTCACTTAAGCGGTAAGAAGAGGGAAATTCTTATGTGTGTTAGGTTGGGAATAGGTCTACTGAATGTGGAATTTTAGACTTTCCGCGGATTGGTTTTGTGCGGAAACCAAGCAAATACGCACGATCTCGCGCAAACTTATTTAAATATAACATAACGTGCCAACTAGCATGGGTCCTCGAAGTAGTTCGCAATCGTGTCCAAAAATATTACTAGCCTGAGGAAGCATCACTGGTTACAGATATAGGCGTAATCAGCTATGTGCTCTTACTATTCAACGCTTTCAGTTTTACCACCAGTGAATGCCTGTGCCATTTACAGTAACCTACTCGATTCAGGATTTTTGCAAATATTACAAAATCCTTTATATCGTGACATTGTTACAAAATGCGTGATGTTCAAACTAGAAATTTAAAACATATTAAGAAAGCAGAAGGTTCGATGCAGTCTACTCGGAGAAAGATGCGTCCCTCACTAAAAATACACACAACAAATTATTATTAAAGTTTCGATAAACCTTTTTCTTAAAGTTTCAAGTTGCTGAGAAAAATAAAAAATATTGGAATTACTCCAAATACTGTAAACAATTTTTCATACATATGTATGTATAGATTACGTTTCAAATTTTATTAGTGTGTGTTAATTGATTTTTCATAGCAACATGGAGGATTAAAATGCACTTAATTGCAGGGAGTATAAAGTCACAGAAGAAAAGATGTATCAGAATTTTAATCTATATTTCAAATATTCTCGCAATCCCAATGGCGTGGCAACACAATTTTGGATTTTTACTCCCACATAATCAAAAAGTACAATTAATGAGGCTTAAAAAATTAAGACTGAAGACGCATAACAGATATGCTTTTATATAGAACACTCAATAGAGGTACCAGAAAAATTTCGTTTGTTATTAAAATTGTGAATATTGATTGAAATTGAACACTAAGCAATAGACAAAATAAAAAAATTCATGTTTAGAAAGCGGTGAATAGTTGCAATCATCTCAAAATAGACATCTATGTATAAGGTCAGAGTTAATAGAGAGTTGGAACTGCCAATGATGATCTCTGGCATCCTTTGAATCACCATATGACATTATAAATAGTGACTGAGGCTACTGACTCTTTCTTAACTCTTAAAGACCATAATTGCAATTCGTTTCTGAGATAAATAATAAAATTTGGATATGATATAAAATCTCAACGTTGATAATGCTGTTGTAGAATTTTGGCTCAAAGTATGCATTGGCCACTTTAGGGCCAACCATGTTATCAAAATACTGCGACCATGTGTCTGAAATAATTTTGTGTCCATTCACATGTACTAACATTTGTTGTGATGTATCATCCTGGAAATTGTATGCTATACACCATAGAAGTCCCTGTAAATTTTTTTTTTCCCCTCAAAATTGGAAGTAATTTAATTTGTATTATTAATTACTCTTTACAATTTCGAAAATTTTTGCAATCATAATCCTACTATACGCCTCAGAAATATTTATTTTAACTCCCACCGAAACAAAATGAACAAACAATGAGGCTACAAACAACTAGATTTAAGATATAACGGATAAGTTTTTATGTAGAAAACTCAATGACGTGTTCACAAATTTACGTTTGTTTTATTAATTATTGAACTAAATTTAACACTAAGCTAAATACAAAAATAAGAACTTCACGTTCAGAAAATAGGAAATAGTTGCATCTTCTCAAAACAGACATTACTATATCAGTTCAGAGTTAAGAGACAGTTGGGAATGTCAATGATGATGTTTGCGGGAATTTGAATATCCATGACATTATAAATATAGACTGAGGCCACTGACTCTTTCTAAAACTCGTAAAGACCATGAATACAACAATATAATGCAATTCGTTTCTGAAATAATTAACAAAATTTGGATACGATTTAAAATCTTAACTTTGATAAAGTTATCGTAGAACTTTCGTTCACTGTATCCAATGGATAGGTACTTTGGGGCCAAACATGTTGTGAAAATACTGGAACCATGCGTCTGAACTAATTTTGTGTCTATTCATTTTTACTATTTTTTTTTCTTACATATCAACCTGAAAATCCTATTCTATACACTAGACAAGTCTCAATGCAGCTTTTTTTTTTTTTCTAAAAATTTCAACTACCGTAATTTAGTAATTATTATTTATTATTCTTTAAAATTACAAACATTGCTCCAATTCCAATGCTGTTAGGATTCAACAGAAATATGGACTTCATCTCCCACCCGAACAAAAGAACAATGCAGCTTCACAAAATTAGATTTTACACGAGTAACGGATAACCTTTTATGTAAAAAATACAGTGAAGACACAAGACAAATTACGTTAACTATTTAAATTTTGAATAATGAATAAAATAGAACACTAGGATATAGACAAAATTAAAAATTTCATGTGCGGAACATGGAAAATAGTTCCATCATCTCAAAGCAGACATTAATATATCAGTTCAGAGTTAAGAAACAATCGGGAATGTCAATGATGATATTTTGGGGGATATGAATCACCATGACATTATAAATAGTGACTGAGACCACTGACTCTTTCTTAACTCGTAAAGAGCAAGAATGCAAGAATATTATGCAATTCTTTCTCAAATAAACAATAAATTTGGATACGATTTAAAACGTTAACATTGATAAAGTTATCGTAGAACTTTCCTTCACTGTATCCAATAAATACATTGGGGCCAAACATGTTGTGAAAATACTGGAACCATGCGTCTGAACTAATTTTGTGTCTATTCATTTTTACTAATTCTTGTTCTTATGTATCACCCGGAACATTCTATTCTATACACCACAGAAGTACAACAGCTGCTTTTTTTTTTTTCTAAAAATTTCTAGTAAATTAGTACCTATTATTTATTATTCTTTAAAGTTCCGCACATTGTTCCAATTCCAATGCTGTTAAGATGCAACAGATATATGGATTTCGACTCCCACCCAAACAAAAACAACGATGAGTGTTCACAAAACTAGATTTTACACAAGTTACGGACATACTTTTATGTACAAAATTCAGTGAAGACACCAGAAAAATTACGTTCACTATTAAAATTTTGAATATTGAATAAAAATAGAACAATAAGATGTAGACAAAATTAAAATTTCATGTGCAGAGAACGGAAAATAGTTGTATCATCTCAAAACAGACATCACTACACAGATTACAGTTAAGAAACAGTTGGGAATGTCAATGATGAAGATTGCGGGAATTTGAATCTCCATGACATTATAGATACCGACTGAGGCCACTGACTCTTTCTTAACTCGCAAAGACCACGAATGAAACAATATTATGCAATTCGTTTCTGAAATAATTAATAAAATTTGGATACGATTTAAAAACTTAACTTTGATAATGCTGTCGTAGAATTTTGTTTCACTGTACCCATTGCACACTCTGGGGTCAAATATGTTGTGAAAATACTGTAACCATGTGTCTGAACTAATTTTGTGCCTATTCATTTTTACTAATTTTTGTTGTTATATATCATCCTGAAAATTATACTCTACTGTATATACTATAAAGTCCCTCTGCAGCTTCTATTTTACTAAAAATTGCAAGTAACTTAATTTTTATTACTTACTATTCTTAAAAATTCCATACATTTTTGCAATCCCAATGCTATTATACGCAACAGAATTACGTATTTTAACTCCCACCCAATCAAAAAGAATAATGAGGCTTCACAAAATTAAATTTTAGACACGCAACGTATATGCTTTTATGTAGAAAACTCAATGAAGACATCAGAAAAATTACGTTTGTTTTTCAAATTATGGAATATAACTGAACACTAAGCTATAGACAACAAGATAAATTTCATGTTTAGAGAATGGAAAATAGTTCCATCGTATCAAAATAGACAACACAGTATCAGTTCAGAGTTAAGAGAGAGTTGGGAATGCCAATGATGATAAGGGGGCCTATTTGAATTTCCATGATATAAATAATACTAACTGAGGCTACTGACTCTTTCTTAATTCTTATAGAATAATATGCAATTCGTTTTTGAGATAAATAATAAAATTAGGGTATAATATACACCTTTAACATTGATATTGTTTTGGCAGAACTTTTGTTAATTGCATCTATTGGATACTTTGGGGTCAAACTTGTTGTGAAAATCCTGTAACCATGTGTCTGACCTAATTTTGTTCCTATTCATTTTTACTCATTTTTGCTATCATGTATCATCCTGCAAATTCTATTCCATTCACCAAAGAAATCCCTCTGCAGCTTTCTTCTAAAAACTTGCCAATGATTCAATTTTGTTTTACTTATTCTAGTTCTGCCATAGGCCTACATATAACGGGGAAAATAACTGGCCGCCCTATTCGATTATGTCCTGGCTTACTTGTCTCATGAGCGTTGCCTTATTGGTGTCATTTATCAGGTTGAAACCTGTTTTCGGACAGTTGACTAAGGAACGACTACATAAGTTACAAAACATATATTTCTTACAGTCTGATTTCTTTAGCTCTGATTACAGCGCACCATACTGAAATCTTAAGGTCACAGATCATGCACAGTTCTATAATTCTAATCATTTGTGTATTGTCATGTACCTAGTCTGTGATTTCAAATTCATGTCAGTCACATGCATTCTTCTTGGTATTGTAATTTCCACACTAGTGTATGGAGACGAGACATTCTAACAGAAAAACTAAAGAAGTAGGCCTACAGAGCAGAAATATAAACACAAAAAGTGAAGGACGGCAGACAAGAGAACTACAAGACAATATAGTCATATAATCAAACGCCTGTAATGAGATAATTATGTTATACTGCTATATCGCATGTAAAACATCAATTCTACAGGAGAGCGAAAAAAAACATTTGCGTATCTTAAAAAAAAACTAAAAAATTTTTCGCATAACAGTAATATGGCTCACAAAAGCGATATGTTGAAGTTTTCATGTTCGAGGAGAAGTTTGATAAAGAGAAACGTAGTTGATCTTTTTTAATTTCCGAGAATTCAAAGAAAACATACCGCTCGTCTATCGTACATTATTTTGTGCGAAGATCGTTTATTACATACCTGAAATAGGAATTTCTAATTAGTTGCAATGAAATCTCCATCTTGGTTTCTGTTCAATGACGGCAAATTTGTAAAACAAAAATATCTATCTTCAACATTGTTGCTTTAAAATGTTTTCTGTGTTTACCATACTCCAGCATGCCGTGATATACGTCTGTCTTTTTTTTCCCCCAGTCCATAAATGCGAACTTAAAACAAACTGTAAGGTTATGTAATGACTTATTTTTCATTTTAATATTTCAACAATATTATTTATATAACATATTGCAGTAATAACATCGGCAAGTTGATTTGTTGATTTTTTCACGGCTTCCTTAATGTTACTTGCATCACGAATGGCGTAACTTTTGTGGAGTTGTAGAGTTTACTTAATTTTTTTTAATATTTAAAAACAATAATTAACAGTGCAATTTAGGTGAAATTGCAGTGGTAAGTTTCCAATTTATAATTATTACTATTATTGAACGTCTCTAAAAATAATATGTTAGAAGCCTAAAGCAGTAAAATCAATATGTCACTTAAGCGGTAAGAAGAGGGAAATTGTTATGTGTGTTAGGTTGGGAATACTGAATGTGCAATTTTTGACACCGTGGATTGGTCTTGTGCGGAAACCAAGCAAATACGCACGATCTCGCACAAAAAAATTGCGTATCTTAAAAGAAACTAAAAAATGTCTCGCATAAAAGAATATTTAAGTCTCTTCTTCCGATGTTCATATCCGTGCCTTGACATATGATATATTTGCAAAAGATTCGTGAAAATTTTTTGATAAGAATGAAGTGAAGAATATTATTACATATGAGGTTGCTGTTCAACACCGTTGATATACACCTTTCACTATTAATGAAGAACTGTTAAATTATTTATAATGAATGAATGAATAAGTAAGTGATATATATACGTGTTAATAATTAACTTTGATAAAATTGACGTAGAACTTTGGTTCACTGTATGCCTTGGATACTTTGGGGTCAAACATGTTGTGAAAATACTGTGACGCTGTGTCTCAACTAATTTTGTGTCTATTCATTTTTACTGCGTTTTTATTGTTGTGTATAGCTTATAGTTCAATTTTATTCAATAATTTAAAGACCAAACGTAAATTTTCTGATGACTTCATTGAGTGGGCTCTGTAGTTCGATGCACTTACATTACACACGCTCTATATCTAACTACCCTCCCACTATTACGTACTGAGCACTCAGTATAGTTATAAATTCAACAGTTAACGACTATGTCGCATTAGTGTCTATTAGTAGTCTAAATCTTTCAAGCCTATTTTTAAAAACCCTTGTGGTTATTGTAAAAGTCTATAGTAAGTATGAAGATAGAGTACTCCAGTCCCTGGTAGCACAACTGAGGACGGATGTCATTCAAATGTCCGTCCTGAGTAATCTTTCCCTCAATTTATCTGAATGATCGTGCTTTGAAGAGTAATTTGGCGGCTGCAGCCTATCTTGTCTACCTTAATACATACTCACTTCTGTATGTTTTGAACATTTAGCATAATCGAACTCGTGTCATTAATAGTAATATGCGTTACAAGAGCGGTATGTTGAAGTTTTCATGTTCGAGGAAAATTTTGAAAAAGCGAAACGTAGTTGAGCTTTTTTATTTTCCGAGAATTGAAAGAAAACATACCGCTCATGTATCGTACATTATTTTGAGCGAATATCGTTTATTACAAACCTGAAAGAGGAATTTCTAATTAGGTGGAATGAAATCTCCATCTTGGTTTCTGTTCAATGACGGCAAATTTGCAAAACAAAAATATCTATTTTTCAACATTGTTGCTTTAAAACGTTTTCTGTTTTTACTATACTCCAGCAGGCTGTGATATACGTCTGTCTTTTTTCCCCCCCAGTCTATGATGAGTCTGGAATCTTGTTGATTTTTCCACGGCTTCCTTAATGTTACTTGCATCACGAATGCAGTAACTTTAGTGGAGTTGTAGAGTTTACTTAATTTTTGAATATATTTAAAAACAATAATTAACAGTGCAATTTAGGTGAAATTGCAGTGGTAAGTTTCCAATTTATAATTATTACTATATTGAACGTCTCTAAAAATAATATGTTAAAAGCCTAAAGCAGTAAAATCAATATGTCACTTAAGCGGTAAGAAGAGGGAAATTCTTATGTGTGTTAGGTTGGGAATAGGTCTACTGAATGTGGAATTTTAGACTTTCCGCGGATTGGTTTTGTGCGGAAACCAAGCAAATACGCACGATCTCGCGCAAACTTATTTAAATATAACATAACGTGCCAACTAGCATGGGTCCTCGAAGTAGTTCGCAATCGTGTCCAAAAATATTACTAGCCTGAGGAAGCATCACTGGTTACAGATATAGGCGTAATCAGCTATGTGCTCTTACTATTCAACGCTTTCAGTTTTACCACCAGTGAATGCCTGTGCCATTTACAGTAACCTACTCGATTCAGGATTTTTGCAAATATTACAAAATCCTTTATATCGTGACATTGTTACAAAATGCGTGATGTTCAAACTAGAAATTTAAAACATATTAAGAAAGCAGAAGGTTCGATGCAGTCTACTCGGAGAAAGATGCGTCCCTCACTAAAAATACACACAACAAATTATTATTAAAGTTTCGATAAACCTTTTTCTTAAAGTTTCAAGTTGCTGAGAAAAATAAAAAATATTGGAATTACTCCAAATACTGTAAACAATTTTTCATACATATGTATGTATAGATTACGTTTCTAATTTTATTAGAGTGTGTTAATTGATTTTTCATAGCAACATGGAGGATTAAAATGCACTTAATTGCAGGGAGTATAAAGTCACAGAAGAAAAGAAGTATCAGAATTCTAATCTATATTTCAAATATTCTCGCAATCCCAATGGTGTGGCAACACAATTTTGGATTTTTACTCCCACATAATCAAAAAGTACACTCAATGAGGCTTAAAAAATTAAGACTGAAGACGCATAACAGATATGCTTTTATATAGAACACTCAATAGAGGTACCAGAAAAATTTCGTTTGTTATTAAAATTGTGAATATTGATTGAAATTGAACACTAAACAATACAGAAAATAAAAAAATTCATGTTTAGAAAGTGGTGAATAGTTGCAATCATCTCAAAATAGACATCTATGTATAAGGTCAGAGTTAATAGAGAGTTGGAACTGCCAATGATGATCTCTGACCTCCTTTGAATCTCCATATGACATTATAAATAGTGACTGAGGCTACTGACTCTTTCTTAACTCTTAAAGACCATAATTGCAATTCGTTTCTGAGATAAATAATAAAATTTGGATATGATATAAAATCTCAACGTTGATAATGCTGTTGTAGAATTTTGGCTCAAAGTATGCATTGGCCACTTTAGGGCCAACCATGTTGTCAAAATACTGCGACCATGTGTCTGAAATAATTTTGTGTCCATTCACATGTACTAACATTTGTTGTGATGTATCATCCTGGAAATTGTATGCTATACACCATAGAAGTCCCTGTGAAACTTTTTTTTTCCCCCTAAAAATTGGAAGTAATTTAATTTGTATTATTTATTACTCTTTACAATTTCGAAAATTTTTGCAATCCTAATCCTACTATACGCCTCACAAATATTTATTTTAACTCCCACCCAAACAAAATGAAGAAACAATGAGGCTACAAACAACTAGATTTAAGATGGATAACGGATATGTTTTTATGTAGAAAACTCAATGAAGTCTTCACAAAATTTACGTTTGTTTTATTAATTATTGAACTAAATTGAACACTAAGCTAAATACAAAAATCAACACTTCATGTTCAGAAAATAGAAAATAGTTGCATCATCTCAAAATAGACATCACTATATCAGTTCAGACTTAAGAGACAGTTGGGTATGTCAATGATGATATTGCGGAGCATTTGAATCTCCAAGACATTATAAATACTGACTGAGGCCACTGACTCTTTCTTAACTCGTAAAGAGCATCAATGCAAGAATATTATACAATTCGTTTGGGATATAATTAATAAAATTTAGACAGGATTTAAAAACTTAACTTTCATAAAGTTGACGTTCAACTTTGGTTCACTGTATCCATTGGATACTTTGGGGCCAAACATGTTGTGAAAATACTGCAACAATGTGTCTGAACTAATTCTGTGTCTGTTCATTTTTACTTATTTTTGTTATGTATCATCCTAAAAATTATATGCTATAAATCATAGAAGTCCCTCCGAAGCTTTTTTTTTTTCCTAAAAATTGCAAGTAATTTAATATGTATTATTTATTAATCTTAAAATTTCCAAACATTCTTGCAATCCCAATGCTACTATACGCAACAGAATAATGGATTTTGACTCCAATCCAAAGAAAAAGAACAAACAATGAACCTTCAAATAACTAGATTTCAGATGTGTAACGGATATGCTTTTATCTAAGAAACTGAATGAAGTCATCAGAAAATTTACGTTTGTGATTTAAATTAGTGATTATAATTGAACACTACGCTATACACAACAATAAAAACATCATGTTCAGAAAAAAGAAAATAGTTGCATTATCTAAAAATAGACACCAATACATCAGTTCAGAGTTAACTGAATGGGTTAGGAATGCCAATGATTATATTTCTGTGAACCTTGAATCTCCATGATATTATAAATATTCACTGAAGCCACTAACTCTTTCTTAACTCTTAAATAGCATGAATGCAAGAATATTATGTAACTGTTTCTGAGATCAATAATAAAATTTGGATAGGATTTAGAAGCTTAACTTTGATAATGTCGTCATAGAATTTTGGCTCATTGTATCCATTCTATACTTTGAGGTCAAAGACGTTGTGAAAATACTGGAACCATGTGTCTGAACTAATTTTGTGTCTATTCATTTTTACTAATTTTTGCTCTTACGTATCATCACGAACATTCTATTCTATACGTCTCAGTTGCTTTTCTTTTTTATAAATATTTATAGTAATTTAGTACGTCCTATTTATTATTCTTTAAAATTCCGAAGATTGTTCAAATAATTCCAGTGCCGTTAAGATACAACAGAATTATGGATTTCAACTCCCACCCAAAACAAAAAGAACAGTGAAGGTTAAAAAAAAATTAGATTTTACACAAGCAACGGATATGCTCTTATGTAGAAAATTTGGATACGATTTAAAAACTTAACTTTGATAATGCTAGCGTAGAATTTTTGTTCGCTGTACCCATTGCACAATTTGGGGTCAAATATGTTGTGACAATACTGGAAGCTACGATAGGTAGCGAAAATCATGTTTCGCACACCAGCTATAACGGCTGGGGGGATCACCGTGCTAACCACACGATACCTCACTTTTGGTTGGATGATCGTCCACCTCTGCTTCGGAATGTGGACGTCTGGCCAGCAGTCGGCTGGTCCATCTTGGCCCTTCAAATTGCTGTAGCGCCATTAATTTAGAGTACTTTTTACTTTATAATTTTTGCAATCACAATTCTACGACATGAAACGGAATTATGGACTTTAACTCCTATCCAAACAAACAGATCGAACAATGACGCCTCACAAAATTAGATTTTAGACGCGTTACACATATGCAGTTATGTAGAAAATTCAATGAACATATAAAAAAATTACGTTTGATTTGAAATTACTGAATAAAATTGAATAGTCTACTGAGCTACAGGAACATTAAAAATGTCTTAATTCCTTACTTACTTACTGGCTTTTAAGGAACCCGGAGGTTCATTGCCGCCCTCACATAAGCCCGCCACTGGTCCCTATCCTAAGCAAGATTAATCCATTCTCTATCATCATATTCCACCTCCCTCAAATCTATTTTAATATTATCTTCCCATCTACGTCTCGGTCTCCCTAAATGTCTTTTCCCCTCCGGCATTCCAACTAACACTCTATATGTATTTCTAGATTCGCCCATACGTGCTACATGCCCTGCCCATCTCAAAAATCTGGATTTAATGTTCCTAACTATGTCAGGTGAAGAATACAATGCGAGCTCTTCTGTGTTGTGTAACTTTCTCCATTCTCCTGTAGCTTCATCCCTCTTAGCCCCAAATATTTTCCTAAGCAACTTATTCTTAAACATTAAACATTTCATGTTCAGAAAATGGAAAATAGTTTTATCATCTCAAAATAGACATCAAATATCAATTCAGAGTTAACAGACAGTTCGGAATGCCAACGATGATAAGGGTGTCGCTTTGAATCTCCACGAGATTATTAATACTGACTGATGCCGACTAATTAATTTTTATTATTTATTATTCTATTTCTGCCATATATAGGCCTACATGGGAAAAAGACATTGATCACTCTAACCCATTATACAGTGAATTAATTACCTCATCAGTGTCGCCTTATTGGTGTCACTTATCAGGTTCAACCCCCCTGTATCCGGACAGTTGACTAAAGCATGACTCCATATTTTGGGAGTAGAAAACAAAAAATGTATTTCTTCCCAAAAATGTTCAACTGAAATATTATTTGGAACAGTTAGATTATGTTTTCTCACGTTCCGTTTTCATAATTATTTTATTTGCACTTTAAGAATGAATAGCTATTAACTACAAACTTATTTTCACACGATGGTAATTACAGGAAGAATAACGATATACGAAGGCAAGACATTCTGACAGAAAATATAAAGAAGTACAGAGTAGGAATATAAACACAAGTCAATGAGAGGATATAACAGAACTATCAAGAGAATATACAGAGTGATTCAAAAGTCATGCGACATAGACAAATTCCGCTATTACTGCATATAGCGAAAATAGAAAGAGGAGGAAGTTGTTGGAAATAGGTAGTTTTCAATCTAATGTGCTTGAATTTTCAACGTAGAATGCACCGTTGAGGCTGTACATTAGTACGACACACCTGTCAGTCCCAATGCTGCCATATTAGTGGCTTTTCGGCCACTTCTACCAGATTTTATATATGTATTATTTAACGCAGAAGAGTTGACACGCAGAGTTTAAATATTATTTAACTTCTCACAGTGAAGAATTTATTTTGCATTGATGGCATAAGAATTCAGGAGAATTTCAGTCTTGCCTGGAGCTTTACCCTGAACTTGTATTGGCAACACTGCTAATTATCGTCATCATTCCATAATTGACCCCATACACTATGTATCTAAACTCCAGTAAAACTAGCGGAAAATCCACTACTTTCGCAACATTAGGATTGGCCGGTGTGTCGTACTAGTGTACAGTCTCAACGGTCAATTATACGTTGAAAATTCAAGCACATGAGATTGAAAACTACCCATTTCCAACAACTTTCCTCCCTTTCCATTTTTCACTATGTCCACTAATAACGGAGTTTGTCTATGTCGCGGGTGTTTTAAATCACCCTGTATAATGAAACGCCTGTAATTAGATATCTTAGACAACTATACCGCTGTTGTTCAACAGTAACCTTTTATGTAAAAGGTTTCAATGTTACAGGAGAACGAAAGAGATTTGAATATTAAAAAAAACTTACAAATATCTAGCATAAAAGGATTTTTAAGTCCCATCTTCTGATGTTTATATCCATGCTTTGACTTTCGACGTGTTAGCAGAAGTGTCGGGAAAATCAAGTAAAGTAGTATTTCGTTTATATTTTTACATATGAGTTCGCTGTTGAACACCGTCGATATACACTTTTCACTATTAATGCTTTCACTGGGGAACTATTAAGTTAGTTACATAATGAATGAATGAATGAATTAATTAATTAATTAATAACATATTCTCTGTGTTAATGTTTAAATTGTGATGCTATATTACTTGCATGTTTCAATGTAGTACTTATCATCTTCCGAATTCTAATTCTAATTTTAATAGGTATGAATAATATTTTCATCATCCCCTGCAGATTAGCCACACTCATTATTGTGGTACTTCAACTTACTGAACGGGCTCTGTAGCTCACTGTACTTTCACTGCACACGCTGTATAACTGACTGCACTTCCACTATTACGCACTGCGCACTCTGTTAAACTATAATAGCGACTATGTTACATTTAGCGTCTATTAGTAAAAGTCTTAATCCTATCTTTAAAAACACTTGCGGTTATTGGAAAAGCCTGTATTGAGTATGCAGGTCGAGCATTCCAGTTCCTGATAGTAAGATTGAGGAAATAAATTCTTTTTCTTCCTCATCTTCTTCTTCTTCTGCGTTGTTTCCCTCAATTTATTGAATCGTCGTTCCTTGAAGAGTTATTTGGTGCCTGCAACCTGTATTTTTTTTCTCCAAGCGAACTGACTTCTACACTTATTTAAATTTAATAAAATGTACGTAAGGATTAACTTCTAGGTCCTACAGAATTATCTGTTATGATTACCTTTTGCTATTAATAGAATAAATTTCGCTCCGGCCGGCGCAGAGTATCGAACCCGGAATCCCCACTTCTACTGACTGGGTGCTCTAACCACTGACCTAGGCCGAACATCATACAAGGAGCGCACTCATTCCAGTGACTTGGCCACAGGACTCCATTGCACATATATGCACTGTTAGGCGAATAAGCTATGTAGAATTTAATTCTTTTGGTCCTATGTGTTATTATTGGTGAAAATTTCGGCCCGGCGCCGAGGATCGAATCGGGGATCCTCAGATCTACGTACTGGATGCTCTAACGGTATAGCTCAGTGGTTACAGCACCAAGTGTGTAGAATTGGGATTCCAGGGTTCGATCTTCGGTGCCGGAGGGAATTTTTCTCCATTAATAACAATATTGATAATATAACGTGCTTAATAACACAGGACGTGGAAATAGTTCCATATCCTTTTGAAAGATGTAACTAGCCTCAAGGAGCATCACTGTTTCCTGACAGAGGCCTAATGGCCTATGTGCTGTTACCAAGCAACACTTAAGTTTTAACGCCAGTGAATGTCAGTGCCATTTACAGTAACCTATTCGCTATCAAGAATTTTTTAAACATTAAAACTCCTTTGTGTCGTGATATTGTTATAAAATGAGTGAAAGTGAACTTCAATATTTAAAAAAAATAATAATAAATGGAGAAAGGATAAGGCTGTATACATTTTTATCAAAGAAATATCCGTGCTTTAATGAAAACATACAACACAAATTATTAGTATGTAACTATTAGATAAATCACTACATCTAAAAAAAGTAATTTCAACGGCCTAGTTCGAAAGGAGAACAAATCAATATTTACAGTTTTGATAAACCTGAATTTTAAACATTCAAGTTGCTGTCACAAATTCAATTAATCATTCACATTTCTCCAAATATTGTTAATGATGTTTCATACTACAGTATGTGTATATCTTACGTTTGAAATTACAGTAGAGAGTGTTAATTGGATTCTTCACAGCAAGGTTGAACTTTAAAATACAGTTAACTGCAAAGAGCATAAAGCAAGAGAAGAGAAAAACATCAGAATTTTACCTCAAACTTCAAACATTCTTGCAATCCCAATGCTACTATACGTAACAGAATTATGTATTTTTACACCCACGCACACAAAAAGAACGAACAATGAAGATTCACAAAATTAGATTTAAGACGCATAACGGATATGCTTTTATGTAGAAAACTCAATGAAGACATTAGAAATAGTACGTTTGTTCATTAAATTACTGAATAAAATTTGAACACTAAGCTATAGACAAAGTTAAAAATTCATGTACAGAAAATGAAAAATAGTTGCATCGTCTTAATAAAGTCAACACTATATTAGTTCAGAATTAACAGAGAGTTGGGAATGCCAATGATGATAATCTGACATTATGAGATTATATGATAAACAGCCCTACTGCTCTGAGGCCACTGACTCTTTCTTAACTCTTAACTCTTAACGACCATGAATGCAGAATAGAATAAAAATTAAAAGATGTATTCAAATTTCTATACATATTTATATAAAACACAGTAAATATTGAAAAATAAAATATTAATTACAACTTAGGTTCTTTAGTTCTTACGGTGCAATTTAAGCTTCTTTTTAGGTTCAACATAACGATGAATCGAAACTTGTGAGTTTAGAAGTAAAGAAAAAATAGGTAAAACGTATAAATCCGGTCCCTAATCATCAGGGAGACATCCAAAGAGCCACAGACTGGCACGTTAATCCTAAGAAACCATACACTCGTAAACAGTAATGAGTAGGATTCGGATGTAAATGGCTTAAAAACTGTGGGATTTTGAAATTAAACGCTACAAATACCAAGATATGACATAAAAGCTTGCAAACATGACGCAAAACAAATTGAATATTGTCCAAAATCACTTATAAAATTTCTTATTCACCATTCTAGAAATTTATTGTTTTTGTGAATATTAGCTTCTTGCATTGGCCATAGGCACCGTGCAAGCTCCTCTGGTGGCGACTGTTGTTACTAACTGCGGGACAGCAGCGATAGAGTTGTGCTTGAAGCGTATGAATATACTTAACATCTCAGGTTAAATGATTAGAAATATGGATGATCCTAAAAAGCGGAAAGGTAATGCAAATTGCTGTGTTCTTGAGTGTAGTAATGCTTATAGGGACACACCAACCGATATTGTTTTTATTCATTCCCAAAACAGAAAACCGAAGCGCAACGACGCTAATTGTGGATCCATGCAGTACGCAGACGAAAGTAAATAAGGCTACACTGCTTGTAATCATAGTATTATTATATACTAGGCCTGATATAAAAATAGAATGTATATAGTATTGTGTTTATAAATAACCATTAAGTTAACAACGACAGGAATATATTCGTTTAAATTTCAAAAAGTACATAATTACTGAGTTCTTTACATACATATATATATATATATATATATATATATATATAATATTAGCAACAATAAAAAATAATATACTTATTTTTAAATGTATTCGTATCGATATTTAATTCTTGATTTCAAGTGCTGATGTTTCACCTTGGAAACGAACACCCGCAGCAAGAATTTGCGGTATTCATTTTTATTGGGAACGAGATCAGTACACCCCCAAAACTAGCATACCGTTCCCAGTATTTTTATAAAAGATTACAAGAAAAAGACTGCCTCATCTCAACTAGCTCCGGAAAGATACGAAAGAGACGCATAAAGAAGAAGAAAAGATGAAAATTTAAGTTTTATGGAAGGCGAATGTTCAACAAGTGTTATTTCGAAAAATGAAGTAGCCATAAAGGCAGAAGTAAATGAAACCATTCTTAGTTATTTTGTTTTTTCTTTCACAATTGAATTGTGTGAATTGCAGTGGCGAGGCGTCACATTTCAAATAGGGGAAGCTCCAGGTTATACGATATGATAGGGTATGATATATTTCATGTAACTAATTACATCTATGTAAAGTGGACCTCACAATTTTACTCCGGTTTATGCATATGTTTCACTGTAAAAATTCTTAAGAGAGCATAGTGCTTGGGGTGTCGGGTGACATTCAGCTCGGAAACAACTAAATAATTAGACCTAAATTCGTGCACATTAATAATGAATAAAATATGTACATAATTAAAAATAAATTAAACATCATCGTACCTTATTTTTTGTACACCAGTTCAATCCTCCTGTTTTTTTCTGGCAAAGATGTCAATCACGTCATCGTAGAAGGATGGTCTCTGGCGTAATGTAGCAAGCAGGGACTTTTCGATGCTCAGAAGAGCTAGTGAAGATAGTCTCTCCTGATATTGAGTGTTCCGATGATAGGACTTAATCCTCTTCATTGCTGAGAATGACCTTTCCGCAGATGAACTAGATGCTGGGATGGTGATTATTAACAGCACAAGTTTATGCAGTTCTGGAAAAACTGACACTAATCCTTCTTCTGTCAAGTACTGATGTAATTTCACAACAGTGTCCTTATGCATTTCACTATCTTTGTATAATACACTCAGTTCACCTCTCAGACTTGAAAAATCGAAGAATTTGCCATAGCTCTGCTTTAAGCTCAAAAAGCCCTCTTCTGGAAATTGTTTTGCAAACTCTTTAAAGTATCTTGAATCTAAAATACTGAGGAATTTGAGTTTACTCAAGTCAGCAAATCGATATTCAATGTTTGTTTTCATTACGTCAATAACTTCCAAAAATATTCTTTTATAGGACATAGATCTGCTTTCTCCTGAAATAGCATCAATTCTTAGTCTTTTACTAGGAGCAGGCTTATCACTGTTGTATGAGACTTTATCCCAAATAGATTCAAAATCTTCTCTGAGTTTTGTAAGATGGCTAGAAAATTTCTCAACTTGTTTACTGCAGAACTCGATATCAAAAGCCTTTTTCTGAAGAACTTGAAACAATATGTCAGCCTGAGGAAATATGGAATAGAACACGTTAAGGAAAAAATTGAAATCAAAGTCAAGTACTGTTGAAAGAAGACCTCGAGCAATACAGACTGTTTCTGGATCCCAACTATCTGAATTTTCAACAATTGAATTTAGCAAGTCTTCTATTTGCTGTTTGTGTTCGTACACAGTTTGTAACAGCCTGTTACTGTAAGTCCATCTTGTTGGAGCTAATGTTCGAAATCTTTTCTTTATCTCATTGTCTAGTGCTGCCATTCGCTTTGTCGATTTTGAAAAGAAAATTCCAAAACCAGAGAGAGTGACAAAGAATATTTTGCACTGCTTAATAAAACTCACTGCTTGTGACAAAACTAAATTCAGTCTATGTGCATAGCAGTGCACAAATATAGCTTATGGGCATTTTTCTCTGACCCTCCTCTGAAGACCACTGTGTTCGCCTGACATTACTGCCGCCCCGTCATATGTCTGTGACACCAATTTTGTTTCACAGTTAAATTCATGTAAGACATTAAATACATGATGTGCTAAAGAATTTGCCGTTCTGTCGTCACTGACGTCTCTGAAATACAAAAATCTCTCCTCAATATTTCCAGCTTTGGTCACATACCGCAGTATAACAGATAATTGTGATTTTGTTTGCATAATCCGTAGCTTCGTCCATAATAATGCCAACAAAAGGAGTGTCAGAAATTTCCTTCTTGATTTCTTCTGTCATTAGCTGCGAAACAGAGAAGATAATGTCATTCTGTATGTCACTGGACAACCCCGAAAAAACCGTCGAATTTGACAAATGATGAGATAACTCTACATCAAAATCTCCGAATTCCTTCAACAGTTCCACATAATTCCCTCTGTTCAAAGAACTTTCGGACTCGTCGTGGCCTCGAAATGCAAGCTCTTGCTTTCCCAAAAAACATACTACCTTTATCATCTGAGAAAGTATTCTTCTGTTTCTTCTTACGTCCTCATTGTGTTTCTCTATCGAAAGCCGGAATTGTTCACTTAAACACGATTCGATCCTTGTTTTCCCGAACTGTGTAAATTGTTTTAGACACATTATGTGATTTTGTGTGACTTGATGTCTTTTCTGAGATTTGTGCAAGTTATTTAAGTCGTCAAAACCAATGTGGCTCCAAGCGCTTTTCTCTTGCGAAAATAATAAGCATGGCCAGCAGAACAATTTTCGCAATCTATGACATCCACATAACCATGAAACTGTATCATACATATTTTCATTAAAATGACGCATAAACGCTTTAACACCTTTACTCTGTATACCGAGGTCATTATTAAGAAGTTTTTTTGGTTTGTCACTTTTAATTATATTTAGTTTTTCCTCGTAAGGGAGAGAACTAAACCTACTTTTCAGTACTCTTTCTATTGCACAGTCACACGTAGGCCCTTCTTCCACTGCAACGCTGCCCACGCTGCTGTCAGCAGCCATGCTGTCCAAGGGGTCCAAAATTTCACGGAGCTGGCACTCGCCCCATCAACTCGCAACCTAAGGTGGAGTTAATGTGTATTTCCTACACTTTCACCATTCATTAGCAACTTAATAAGAAAACCCTAGTTTTATCTATTAAACTCTAGTGTACACATAATACGAGAATCACTACAATTAAAAACATACTTACAGTTCTTTTTAATAATGTCACACAATATAAAAACGATAAAATATTCTTTGCCACTACAAATATTTCAGCGGGCCGATTTCTGGAGTCGCTTCCCGTTACCGACAATTCCCGAATTTTTCCGAGCAGCTACGATTGTGTCGAGTCCAGCCACGACATGCTCAGTTGTCAATGTGCACTGGTAACTTGTTACTGTGCTGCCGTTCGCTGCCTAGCATGAGGCTGTGATCTTCAACACGGCTAATGTTCCCAAATGAATTTAAAGATATAAAATGAATATTATTTCTCCTAAAATTTAAGGGGAAGCGGCGCTTCCAGCGCTTCTAAGGACGCTTCGCCACTGGTGAATTGTCTACTCAAGTGTCTATTCCATTACATGCCGAAATGAAGTCACGTAAGAAATGTTACGACAAGCGTTCAGGAACGTATGATATGTTTAATGAAATGCAAGGTTTTCGAAATTATTCTACAATAAAATATGAGACAGAACTACCAGACTTAATGGGAGTGACATTTGTGGTTTCGAATATATTGTTAAAATTGCTGCCAATTGAGACACATTCATACCCGTAGAATCATAATAAGAAATATTTCCAATTCTATCATTTAACCCAAAAATAGCTACCATAGATAGTCGAAACGCCCCAAGATGTAGACCATACATATCATTTTTGCCACTTTTATTTGTGAATTTCACATCGAAAGCTTTCGAAAAATTCTGTCTAAGAGTAAGATTAGTAAAGAAAATCGTCTACTCATATTTTTCAATTAAAATGAAAACTGGATTGTCGTATTCTGATATGAGAGTGATGTTCGGAGTTAATCGTACAATTATAATTATAATGTATTTTCACCGCCACTTTAATGTTGTTGACATCCACAATGGTTACTGTAATTTTGGGTTTTGGCCTAGCAGAGAAAGTATTCAGGAAACAATGCCTGCAATATTGAAAAATGTAGTGACAATTAATTGTTCAGAAGTGGAACAGCCACCCAATGTGGATCAGATGGTGGCCTTCAAATCTAAATGCTACTGAGGCAGATCGAGTGACACATTCATAACAATTGATTGCGGATTATTGACTTTATTAGAAGGTGGTGATGAAGTCTGGTTTTCCCGGAATAATAACAAACCTCCCGATAAAGGGATCATTGTTGTTACTCCACCGTATCTGCACTATGGCAAATTAACAGCTGAAGAAGTCTAAACTCCTTACAGCGTTGCCAGTGTTCGACTTCATGTTGAAAGGTGCATTCAGCGAATTAAAATATACAGTATAACATTTTACACAAACTATCAATTGAACTGCTTCCGCATGTTGATCTTGTTGTTGTTTAGTCCAGTGGCGTATACTGGTTAAAGGGTTTGGGCTACCACTGACCCTATTATTACACAAAATATATTTTAAAGTCCCTATAATAAAATTCCTTACCTATTTATGTGAATTCCAGGCGTCTTGATTGGGACGAAAATACGTTGATGACTTCGTCCTTGAAATTACAGTTGGGCCACTTGCAAAGTTTCTGTAGAAATGACTTTTCAATGGATATTAGTGCCAAGCCGGATAAACGTTCTTGTGTATGAGTTGATCTACAGTAGGATTTTATTCTCTTCAACGCAGAAAATGTTCTTTCTACCGATGCTGACGTAGCTGGTATTGTCGCAATTAATGCTGCCAATTTAAGGACTTCAGGAATAACTTGGTTCAGCTGGTTTTCATATATGGCAGATAATATTTCATGGATAGGTTTGTTCGAAAAATCAAAGACTTCTGCTGAATATATTACACTTAATCATTTTTCAAACGTACTTGATCAAAGTGACTGTTATAGGACTGAAATATTTGTTTAGTGCCTCATTCGGGAAGTTTTCTCTATAAGCAGAAAATCTTTGAGAATCTAGAAGATGTGTGAACTGAAGCTTTCCATAATCAGAAAATCTGTCAGTAATTTCCATGTGCATACGATCTAGTATGCTGTAGCACAGCTGCCTGTATTTCAATTCATCATCTCCTTTTCTTCGCTTTAATGGTGGTTCCATTGTATTGGCTGAAGAATTTTCATTTTCCATATTACTCCATATGGACGGAAACCCACTACGTCTGATCTCGGATATAGTATTTTTTTTTTAATTTGATACCTCTTGCAAGTACAGGGTGCGTCAGAAAGAACGGATGGATTTCACATGGCAAGAAAATTTTAAAGATTCATCAAATCAAAAATTTATTGTTATCAACATATTCACCAATACATGCAGTTTATTTATGGAAAACAACATTATCCATATGATGTCCTTGGCTTTCAATACAGGCATCGAGGCGTTTTCTGATGTTCGCCATCACTTTCATAGTCATAGCTGGTGCAATTGCCATGATTTCTTCACGAATCGCTGTCTTCAGTTCGTCCAGTGTATGTGATCGATGTTTACAAACTTACGATTTCAAATGGTCCCAAAGAAAGAAGTCGCAGGGCGCGAGATCTTACCGTAGCCTCGGACAATCTCAGTGCAGAAGAATTTCGTCCAGGTGATTTCTTCTTTAATGTTGAACCTGTGATACGAAATAAAGCCACCCACCGCAAAATTGTATTCCGAGTTGGAATCCTAGCGTGACATCCGATGTCGAAATGAGTCCTGAGTGGCGATCACAGACTCTTCATTTTTCAAAAATGTCTCTACGATGAAAGCACGTTGTACACCAGACCAACACCATATTCTCAACTGAAACTGCATTCTATGGCTGACCCAACAGTCGTGGTCCCCCTCACTATATCTCTCTCCTCGTTGCTTATCGATAGTTTGAAATCCATCCGTTCTTTCTGACGCACCCTTTAGTATGCTATGTCTAGACTTTTTGTCTGAAGAATATTGTAGAACACATCTGTATGTGCGAACACTCTAGCATAGACTTCAAGAAGAAATATATTCTGAAACTGTGTGAAAAAATTCAAATATCCTTGAGCCTGCACATTTACAGCATCATCCCAGTTTTCTTCAGAGTTATTACAAATGATATTTCTAAAGAAAGCAGTCCGATTTCCCTGTATTCCTTTACTGTATTTACAAGCCGAGATGTAAAATTCAATCTAGTTGGTGCTACTTTTGGGAGTTTCTTTTTCATAAATTCCTTAAGTTTTCTGATCTTTTAGGAGTTGATGAGAAAAATGCAGCTAAACCCGACAGTGTTTTGAAAAGAATGCGGCATTCTGGAATGGATGAAGTAGTTTGTTGCAAAACTAAATTGAGAACATGGCTGTAACAATGGACAAATAGTGCTTGAGGATACTTTTCTTGAACTTTTCTTTTTAAGCCATTAATATTTCCCGCCATAACTGAAGCACCATCGTATATCTGTGCAATTCACTTATTGTCGACATTGTATTCTGCTATAACACTTTCCACATGCTGAAACAAAGCAGCAGCAGTTTTGTCCGAACTGACATTTGTGAATCCTATAAACCGTTCTTGAACATTGGCAGTACTGTCGACGTATCTTAAAACAGTGGACAATTGACTCTGATTAGAGCAGTAACTTGTTTCATCAACAACAATGGCCACAAAAGGTTTTATGTTCTTTATCATAACCCCACTTATAGCAAATATTAAGTCATTCTGAATTGC
The DNA here is from genome assembly GCF_040183065.1 of Periplaneta americana. Taxonomy (NCBI): domain Eukaryota; kingdom Metazoa; phylum Arthropoda; class Insecta; order Blattodea; family Blattidae; genus Periplaneta; species Periplaneta americana. Next base: position 34,647,285 of record NC_091117.1, read on the forward strand.
GAGAGAAGTACCACAAAATACTGTTGAACTCTCAAGATGATTGGCCAGTAAATGGTCAAATTCACTTAAGGAACTTAAATATTCAATATAATTTCCTATATTGTCTGATTCCACACTCTCGTTATGACCCCGAAAAGCCAATTCTTGTTTTCCTAGAAAGCAGACTGCGTTAATAAGATGCAGTAAAATCTCCCGATTTTTTTTTTCACAAGAGCATTGTGTTGGTTGATGTGTCGAGCTTTTTGCTTATCTAGCTGTAAATCAATTCTTGTCTTCCCAAAGTTTGCAAAGTCCATGCTACTACAAACATGAGCTTTTGGTTTGTCGTATTCTAGAACTGCCTTTCGAAGGGAGCTCATATTAGAAAACCCCTCTTTTGACCACACATTAGTTTCGCGGCTAAATAACAAACATGGCCAGCAAAATAGTTTAGACAGTTTAGAAGTACCACACAACCAATTCCACTTACCATACGATGTTGAAGTGAAATGGCGTGTGTACTCTCGCTGTTTTTCTTTTACGTCCATGGACAAATTTAACTCAGGAGTTGGTCTTTCCATTTTCACAATTTCAACTTTCTCGTTGTTATGTACGACGGTTAAAAGGCACTTTTAATAAACCTTCTATTACACAGTCATTTTCAACACAAACCTCTCCAGAAACTTGTTCTGCCATATTTTTCACAATATCACTTAATTGGGAAATTAAAAACTTAATAATTCACAATTAATATAACTCTTAGACACTCGAACAAATCACAGATTTAAAATAATGCACTGCAAGAACACAATCACATTCAATTGCTAGCGTACTAAGCGTATTGCTGCTTCGCGCCGGCGAAGAAACCGATCACGAGAGCGGCAACTCATCCGGTCTACAGTGCACGATGGAAGCAGAAGAGAGCGGGGGGATGGGCAGTTGTGCGCGGTACGGTCACAGGCTACCTCACGTAGCAAGCGGTTTCTCCAGCGATGCCGCCTTGACAACATGTTTCTTTTCGAGAGCAGAGAGCGCATATAAATCTAAAAATTACTTTAATTTTAAATACTATGGTAAAACTAATAATACAAAATTATTACATTATGTTATATTATAAACTTTGTCTTTTGTAATTTCCTTGGGCTACCGCCGGTAGTCCGCAAAATACGCCCCTGGTTTAGTCAACAGTCCAAAGAGAAGTCTGAACCTCAAAAGGCACCACTTATGAGGCAACTAGGCCAGAATATCATGGGGTAGAGTGGCCAGTTCCTTTTCCCTTCCATTGCGCATATCGCCGACTACCTACAAATTACACTAGCCAGACTTCAGATGCATACAAACAATATTGTTCTTCCTCTGACACATTTCATCAAGTGAGATATACAGCCTGATAACAGATGTACATATCAGCCAGAACCTCAATCAGAGGTAGTATGTTGATGATATCGTTCATATGATTTGTTTTAGAGAATTTGCAGTCACCCATTATTCAGGAAGTATAATTAAGACTACTTTTAGAATTAAATCACATTAAAATACGTAATTTATAGAGACATTATACATACAAATATTGCACACGTCATGACATCAAATATAAATATATCAATGTTTTTGTAATTTGATTGTTCACCCTCATTCAATGGTCTGAAATCTGATTTAAATGCCAAACAACTTCACTGATATTTCAGGAACTTTGTAGTTACATTTTTACAATCCTCTAGCAGTACTGAACTTTCCACTGAGTCTATAAAAAAATTAAAGACTGGAGATTGCTCGGTTTGCAGTGAAAGACCTGCCCTTGGGCAGAACACTATGAATCAATGAAGCCATTCTTACTAATATTACAACTTTTTATCGGCAGAAAGCCGCATGTAATATCTACAGTAGCGTGCAAATTAATCCGAACAACGTACTTATGCAAAAACACTCAAACGGGATAAAAAAAATCTAAGACATACCTCAGTAATCTATGTGGCCTCCCTTGTTCCTAATAACAGCTCTGAGACGATTTGGCATGGATTCCACTAATTTCCCACAAATATTCTTCATTTCTTCATCGCGAAACCATACACCAATGAGGGCAGAAATCATCTTCTCCTTTGTAGAACAATCCATTTTTTGCATTCCTCTTTTGCAAACTGACCACAAGTTCTCAATGGGGTTGATGTCTGGTGAGTTGCCTGGCCAGGGGAGTACCTGAATATTCTTCTTCTTGAAGAATTCTGTAGTTTTTCGAGACGTATGGCATGGTGCCAGGTCTTGATGGAACACACCTCTGCCACCCGGAAATGAATTTTGCAGCTGGGGTACAATTCTGGTTTCCAATAAGTGAATGTATTTGTCAGAATTCATCATTCCCTTGATAGGTATTAATGCACCAGGCCCTTCATGTGTAAAACAGCCCCAAAACATTACTTTAGGGGGGTATTTGGGTGCTTGTTGGAGATGAGCTGCTGTTACTTTTTCGGATCCTTTCCGTACGTAAGAAACACGGTGGCCGTGGACCTCGAAATGAGACTCATCGGAAAAAAGTACATTCTTCCAGTCATTCACTGTCCAGTGTTGATGTAATTTTGCCCACATTAAGCGTTTTTTGCACATAACAGGGGTTAGCAGTTGTTTCTTAATAGGCTTACGAGCCCTTCGTCCAGTTTCCAAAAGACTACGCCGCACTGTTGTGACGTGAATATTCGTCCCAGTGGTAGCCATTAACTCGCGGGTTAAGTCGACAGCAGTTAGTCTAGGATTTAATTTACTTTTCCTGACAATTAAACGATCATCTGCAGGTGAAGTCTTCCTTTTCCGGCCACAGTTTCCCTTTTTCTGGGGTGTGATGGATCTAGTATCCCTGTATCGTTTTATGATCGAATTAATAGTAGTAGCCAAACCGATGTGACATTCTGCAGCAATTTGCCTCTGTGTCATAGAAGAATGCTCTGCTAATGTTATAATTTTAGACCGTTTTCGTGGAGTTCTATCCATTTGTGAAGACGACACAATGTATACAGGATTGCAGTATTAAGTCTTCAACACAAGTGAAATGCTTATAAGTACAAAACGACAGGCAAAATGTCACATACTATAAAAAAAAATAATAGCGACAGGCCTTCAACAATGGAATTGCACGTACTACAGATGTCAATTGAAGCGGTATGAGCAGCTGTGAAGCCAACAGTACCAGAAAATGTAAAAATATGTCGTGTTCGGATTAATTTGCACGCTACTGTATATCACACATTACTAGTGAATGACTGCGAGCCTGCAGTTAATTAGGAATTGAGACACTGCGCGGCGCCACCAGTACGATTTTGAGACCCATTCACGGTGCCTATAGCAGACTGTTCAGTCTATAGAAATAGGAGGAAAAATGGTATGAAAAATGTCAGAAGTCTGCCCTCTACGTGAACTTCTTTTACAGGTATCTTAAGGGGGTCATTGACAGTTTATGATTTATTACTTGTCAACAGAGGGGTCGAAAACTCTTAGTGTCATAAGTTTGTGAGGAGTGAAGATAAGACCGGCAAGCAACAATCTGGCAATATTTCTAACATTATTTTATTACTCAAATTCTAAATTTTACTAAATTGTTAGGTATTTATTCTGTGAAACTAAGAAAATTACATCAGTATAATTCCAAGTGTCCCGCGCTGTAGCGTCGCGGTGTAAGACATCCCGCCTAGGACTCGCGTTACGCTGGTTCGAGTCATCGTGGGGAAATACGTTTTCTCATGAAATTTCGGCCAGTCTATAGGACCGGTGCCCACCCAGCATCATGATGCACTTGGGGAGCTACGATTGGTATTATCGCCGCGGTTTCACCATTAACATTCGGCACGTGTTTGAAATTTAATTGCATTATTTTTTTCAATTTCTTGTGTCGCCGCGCCAATCACTTGCCTCAACTTCAATTTGCAACCAATTAGCTACTTCCATTATAAAATGACACCTACTTGTCTAATCCACGTGGACTAAAACCGAGGTTGCAATGCCTTGTGCTCAGAAAGAACATTAAGGTATGTGATTAAAAATTATTATAAAATAGTTATTATTAAGAGCTAAGAATGTCAACATAGTTGTATGTGAAACAACAACAACAACAACAATAATAATAATAACAATAATAATAATAATAATAATAATAATAATAATAATAATAAGCAGGAGAATAAGAGCCATTTAACAATATAACAAACTAGTGCTTATTCTTATCGAGGAAATAGACGTGACAACGTGACGCTTAGAGTGAAACCTACAGAGCAAAAATCGGCCGGCAAACCACACCCAGCGTTATTGTATGATACCTTGATATTAAGTATGAGGTCGCGGCGATAATAGTGAAAATCCGATTTCCCAAACCAGCTATAACGGCTGCGGGGGGGGGGGGGAGATCATCGTGCTAACCACACGGTACTTCCCTTCTGGTTGGATGATCGTCCATCTCTCCTTCGCCATGTGGACATGAGGCCATCAGCAGGCCAGCCCTTTAAAGGGCTGTAACGCCATGTATTTACTTTTTCTTTATAATTCTTGCAATCCCAATGCTACCACATGAAACAGAATAATGGAATTTAACTCCTCCCCAAACAAACAAAACAAAAAAAATGAAGCTTCACAAATTTAGATTTTAGACGTGTAACGCTTATTCTTTTATATAGAAAATTCAATGAACATATCAGAAAAAATACGCATGTTTTCAAATTATACAATCAAATTGAATACTGAGCTACAGACTAAATTAAACATTTCATGTTCAGAAAACGGAAACTAGTTGTATCATCTCAAAATAGATATCAACATAAAAGTTCAGAGTTAACAGAGAGTTGGAACTGCCAATGATGATATCTCTGGCATACTTTGAATCTCCATGACATTATAAATAGTGACTGAGGCCACTGACTCTCTCTTAACTCGTAAAGAGCAGAAATGCAAGAATATTATACTATTCCTTTCCGGAATAATTAATAAAATTTGGATACCATTTAAAAACTTAATTTGATAAAGTTGACGTAGAACTTTGGTTCAATGTATCCATTCGACACTTTGGGGCCAAATATGTTGGGAAAATACTGTAACCATGTACGTATCTGAACAAATTTTGTGAATATTCATTTTTACTAATTTTTGTTCTTATGTATCATCCTGAAAATTCTAGTCTACTGCATATACCAAAGTACTTTCTCTGCACCTTCTGTTTTAATAAAAATTGCAAGTAATGTAATTATTATTATTTTTTATTCCCAAAAATTCCAAGCATTTTTGCAATCAAATGCTATTATACGCAAGAGAATTATGGATTTTAACTCCCACCCAAACAAAAAGAACAATGCAGCTTCACAAAATTAAATTATACACAAGTAACGGATGTACTATTATGTACAAAATTCAGTGAGGACACCAGAAAAATTACGTTCACTCTTTAAATTTTGAATACTGAATAAAATAGAACACTTTAATGTAGACAAAATAAAAATTCCATGTGCAGAGAACGAAATATAGTTGTATCCTCTCAAAACAAACATCACTTCACAGAAAAGAGTTAAGAAACAGTTATCAGAGTCAATGTTGATGTTTGCGGGATTTTGAATTTCCATGACATTATAAATAACGACTGAGGCCACAGGTTCTTTCTAAACTCCTAAAGAGCATGAATGCAACAATATTATGCAATTCTTTCTCAAATAAACAATAAATTTGGATACGATTTAAAACCTTAACTTTGATAAAGTTATCGTAGAACTTTCGTTCACAGTATCCCATGGATACTTTGGGGCCAAACATGTAGTGAAAATACTGGAACCATGCGTCTGAACTAATTTTGTGTCTATTCATTTTTACTAATTCTTGTTCTTATGTATCACCCTGAACATTCTACTCTATACACCACAGAAGTATAACAGCAGTTTCTTTTTTCTTGTAAAAATGTCAAGAAATTTAGTAGTTATTATTTATTATTCCTTATATTCCAAATATTTTTCCAATTCCAATGCTCTTAAGATGCAACAGAAATATATATGTTTCTACTCCCACCCAAACAAAAACAACGATGAAGTTTCACAAAATTAGATTTTACAGAAGTTACGGACATACTCTTATGTACAAAATTCACTGAAGACACCACAAAAATTACCTTCACTATTTAAATTTTGAATATTGAATAAAATAGAACACTAAGTAGCACACAAAATAAAAATTTCATGTGCAGACAACGGAACATAGTTCTATCATCTCAAAACAGACATCACTACACAGATAAGAGTTAAGAAACAGTTGGGAATGTCAATGATGATGTGAGAGGGAATTTGAATCTCCATGACATTATAAATACCGACTCAGGCCACTGACTCTTTCTTAACTCGCAAAGACCATGCATGCAACAATATTATGCAATTCATTTCTGAAATAATTAACAAAATTTGGATACGATTTAAAAACTTAACTTTGATAATGCTGTCATAGAATTTTGGTTCATGTACTCGTAATCATGTGTCTGAACTGATTTTGTACCTATTCATTTTTACTAATTTTTGTTGTTATGTATCATCCTAAAAATTCTAGTCTAAGAAGTCCCTCCGCTGCTTCTATTTTACTAACAATTGCAAGTAATTTAATTTTTATTTATATTATTCTTAAATCCAAGCATTATTCCAATCTCAATACTATTAGACGCAACAGAATTATGAATTTCAACTACCACCCAAACAGAAAGAACAATGGGACTTCACAACATTAAATTTTAGACACCCAACGAATATGCTTTTATGTAGAAAACTCAATGAAGACATGAGAAAAATGACGTTTCTTTTTCAAATTATTGAATAAAACTGAACACTAAGCTACACACAACAATAAAAATTTCACCTTCGGAAAAAGAAAAATACTAGTATCATCTCAAAATAGACATCAATATATCAGTTCAATGCTAACAGAGAGTTGGGAATTCCTGTGATATCTCTTGCAACTTTGACTCTCCATGTAATTTTAAATTCTGCCCCCTGCTAGATGTAATGAAGCACTGTGGCAGGAATCGTTTCCTCAGAGATTATGTGGCTTCACACTCCGACAAAATATGGTGTGATCTCTCGCCTCTACCGCAAAGAGAACATATTCTCGCCCCATCGTCGTTGACGATTTTAAGTGCCCTCCAGGCTCCTAGACGAAACCAGATTAAACCCAATCTACTTTCTCTGCTCCCTCCATAGAGATATAATTCGGACCCCCAAATTTGTTTTGATCATAGATTGGATCTCCAGAGCAACTTTGTCCCTACATTCCCCTCTGTTATTTGCCTGTCTATATTCTTCACGCGTTTCTTGACATTCGGCCAGACATTTTTCTTCTTCCTGCAATCTTCCCCGAGTATCAATCCCATACCTATTTCCTCCAACCCTCTGCGTATTCTACATGCCCAGGTTATTTGGTCTCTCCTCTCGAGTTGCTCCCTATAACACACCGCTGTAATAAGGACTGATCTCCATTCACAACCTTTAAGCAGTACTTTAGAACTTTTATCTTGCATTCTATTGAGTCTCTATGGCGTCCGAATTCTCTTAGGATTCAGCTGTTAGCCGCTCCCCCCCCCCCCACTCACGCTATCCGTTTTAAAAATTCGCTTTGCATCTGGTTAAGTTTTTCTGTTCTTCCCCAACCCTAATTTCTGCCCAATAAGTAATTGTAATAATAACTACAGCGTTATATACTGTATCGAATAAATTTAGAGAGACCTCTGGGATTTTGATCCGCATCCTTAGTGTTTCCATCTCTTTTTATCAATGCGTCTGGTCTGGTCTGGTCTCTCGTCTGGTCTGTGGTCTGGTCTCTGGTCTGGACTCTGGTCTGGACTCTGGTCTGGTCTCTGGTCTGGTCTCTGGTCTGGTCTATGGACCCTCTGCGTAATCTACCTGCCCAGGTTATTTTGTCTCTCCTCTCGACTTGCTCCCTATAACACACCGCTCTAATAAGGACTGATCTCCATGCACAACTTTCAAGTAGTACTTTAGAACATTTATCTTGCATTCTATTGAGTCTCTATGGCGTCCCAATTTTCTTACGATTTAGCTGTTAGCCGCTCCCCTCCCCACTCATGCTATGCGTTTTAAAAAGTCGCTTTGTACCTGGTTAAGTTTTTCTGTTATTTCCCAACCCTAATTTCTGCCCAATAAGTAATTGTAATTCTAACTACCGCGTTATATACTGTATCGAATAAATTTAGAGAGACCTCTGGGATTTTGATCCGTATCCTTAGCGTTTCCATCGCTTTTTATCAATGCGTCTTGTCTCTGGTCTGGTCTCTGGTCTGGTCTCTGCTCTGGTCTCTGGTCTGGTCTCTGGTCAGGTCTCTGGTCTGGTCTCTGGTCTGGTCTCTGGTCTGGTCTCTGGTCTGGTCTGGTCTCTGGTCTGGTCTGGTCTCTGGTCTGGTCTGGTCTCTGGTCTGGTCTCTGGTCTGGTCTCTGGTCTGGTCTCGTCTCTGGTCTGGTCTCTGGTCTGGTCTGGTCTCTGGTCTGGTCTGGTCTCTGGTCTGGTCTCTGATCTGGTCTGGTCTGGTCTGGTCTCTGGTCTGGTCTCTGGTCTGGTCTCTGGTCTGGTCTCTGCTCTGGTCTCTGGTCTGGTCTCTGGTCTGGTCTCTGGTCTGGTCTCTGGTCTGGTCTGGTCTCTGGTCTGGTCTGGTCTCTGGTCTGGTCTCTGGTCTGGTCTCTGGTCTGGTCTGGTCTCTGATCTGGTCTGGTCTGGTCTCTGGTCTGGTCTCTGGTCTGGTCTCTGGTCTGGTCTGGTCTCTGGTCTGGACTCTGGTCTGGTCTCTGGTCTGGTCTCTGGTCTGGTCTCTGGTCTGGTCTCGTCTCTGGTCTGGTCTCTGGTCTGGTCTCTGATCTGGTCTGGTCTGGTCTGGTCTCTGGTCTGGTCTCTGGTCTGGTCTCTGGTCTGGTCTCTGGTCTGGTCTCTGGTCTGGTCTGGTCTCTGGTCTGGTCTGGTCTGGTCTCTGGTCTGGTCTGGTCTCTGGTCTGGTCTCTGGTCTGGTCTGGTCTCTGGTCTGGTCTCTGATCTGGTCTGGTCTGGTCTGGTCTGGTCTCTGGTCTGGTCTCTGGTCTGGTCTCTGGTCTGGTCTCTGGTCTGGTCTCTGGTCTGGTCTGGTCTCTGGTCTGGTCTGGTCTCTGGTCTGGTCTCTGGTCTGGTCTGGTCTCTGGTCTGGTCTCTGGTCTGGTCTCTGTTCTGGTCTCTGGTATGGTCTCTGGTCTGGTCTCTGGTCTGGTCTCTGGTCTGGTCTCTGGTCTGGTCTGGTCTGGTCTGGTCTGGTCTGGTCTGGCCTGGTCTGGTCTGGTCTGGTCTGGTCTGGTCTGGTCCGGTCTGGCCCGGCCTACCCTGGTCTGGTCTGGCCTGGCCTGGCCTGGTCTGCTCTGGTCTGGTCTGGTCTGCTCTGGGATTTTGCTCCGTATCTTCAGCGTTTCCATCGCTTTTATCTGGTCAGGTCTAGTCTGGTCTATCTACCTACCTATCTACCTACCTACCTATCTGTAAATAGTGACTAGGGCTGCTGACGCTTTCTTAACTCTTAAGGACCATAAATGCAATTCGTTTCTGAGATAATTATTAAAATTTGGATATGATATAAAATATCAATGTTAGTAATGTTGTAGTAGAATTTTGGTTCAATATATGCTGTGGAAACTTTGGGGCGAACTATATTGAAAAATATACTGGAACCATGTGTCTGAAATAATTTTGTGTTTATTCATATGTACTAATTGTTGTTGTTATGTATCATCCTGAAAATTCTAGTCTACTGTATATACCATAAAGTCCCTCTGCTGCATCTATGTTCCTAAGAATTGCAAGTAATTTAATTTTTATTATTTATCATTCTTAAAAATGTTCGGCCGGGTTGCTCATCTAGTACAGCAGCTGGATACGGACTGGAAGATCCGAGGTTCGATCCCAGGTGATTACAGAAAGTTTTTGTCTTGCCAAAGTTTCAGAACGGCCCCGAGGTTCACTCGGCCTCCTATAAAATTGAGAACCGGGTCTTTCCCTGGGGCAAAAGGCGGTCAGAGCGTGGTGCCGACCACACTACCTCATTCTAGTGCCGAGGTCATGGAAACCATGGGGCTATAACTCCATGACGCCCAAGTGCCTTCATGGCATGTGACGAGGATTTCTTTACTTTATTGTTAAAAATTCCAAGCATTTTTGCAATCCCAATGCTATTATACGCAAGAGAGTTATATATTTTAACTCTCACCCAAACAAAAAGAACAATTCAGCTTCACTAAATTAAATTATACAAATGTAACGGATGTATTTTTATGTACAAAATTCAGTGAGGACACCAGAAAAATTACGTTCCCTCTTTAAATTTTGAATACTGAATAAAATAGAACACTTTAATGTAGTCAAAATAAAAATTCCATGTGCAGAGAACGAAAAATAGTTGTATCATCTCAAAAGAAATATCACTTCACAGATCACAGTTAAGAAACAGTTATCAGTGTCAATGATGATGTTTGCGGGATTTTGAATTTCCATGACATTATAAATAACCACTGAGGCTACAGACTTTTTCTTAACTCGTAAACAGCATGAATGCAACAATATTATGCAATTCTTTCTCAAATAAACAATAAATTTGGATACGATTTAAAACCTTAACTTTGATAAAGTTACCGTACAACTTTCGTTCACTGTATCCAATGGATTATTGAATCAAATTGAATACTGAGCTACAGACAACATTAAAAATTTCATTTTCACATCAATGAAAATAGTTGCATCATCTCAAAATAGACATCAAATATCAGTTCACAGTTAACAGATAGTTGGGAATGTCAATGATGATAAGCCTGTCGCTATGAATCTCTATAAGCTTATTAATACTGACTGATGCCAACCATTTCATTTTACTACTTATTCTATTTCTGCCATATATACATGGGAAAAAAACTGTCCATTCTACCCCATTATATCCTGTATTAGTTACCTCATTAGTGTTGACTTATTGGTGTTACTTATGAGATTCAACCCTGTCTTAGGACAGTTGACTAAAACATGACTGCATATATTGGGAGTGGAAAATAACACTTGTATTTCTTGTCAAAAATATTCTACTCAAATATTACTTGGAAGAGTTAGATTGTTTTTTTTTTCGCTTGGTTATTTAACGACGCTGTATCACCTACGAGCTTATTTAGGGTCGATGACAGTTATTCGGCACAGATTGCCTGATATTTGCCTTATGGTTGGGAAAACCTCGGAAAAACACAACCAGATAATCGGACCAAGCGGAAATCGAACACGCGCCCGAGCGCAACTCCTATTCGGTAGACAAGCGCCTTAGACGTCACAGCTAGGCTGGTGGCTTAGATTATGTTTTCTCGTCTCAAAATTGTCATCACTACATTAGTTCAGAGTTAACAGAGAGTTGGGAATGCCAATGATGATAATGTGAGGCTTTTGAATCTCCATCAGATTATATGATAAACGGCCGACTATCTGAGGCCACTGGCTCTTTCTTAACTCTTAAAGACCATGAATGCAGAAGAGAATAAAAATTATAAGATGTATTGAAATTTCTAAATATATTTATATAATACACAGTAAATAAATAAAAATTAATATTAATAATAATGAATTAGGTTTTCTTTTTAGTTATTACGGTGCAATTTAGGTTTTTTTTAGGTTCAACATGAACACGATTCGGAAATTGCGAATTTAGAAATAAGGAAAAAAATAGGTAAAACCTATAAGTCCGGTCCCTAATCATCAGGGATACATCCAAACATCCTTATGTGACAATGCTAAAAATAGTAGAATAGGTTTCTTTTTAATTTTTTTCCATTTTTATGTGTAGAAATAAAAAAATACAGTGCGACGCCATTCGTGTTTTGACAACTTGCTGCTGGCAAAACCAGATATTTTCAAAGTTCATTTAACCTCAACACATTTCTACGGAAAGCAAATCCAAAATAAACAAGCAAACGCAAGCAAAATCTTTCGTCATTAATGGCTCAAAACAGTGGACAATAATGGTATAACTATTAAAACTATTGTAATATGACCAAAAACATGTCCGTCTACCAATTTTTCTCAAATGTACAATGCTAAAAATAGTAAAATATGCTTTTTTATCTCAAGTGTAGAAACAAAAAAAAGAAATACAGTGCCACGAAATGACAGATGCGATGGTCATCTTTATTTCATTATACTTTTAAGTCGGACGGTGTATTTCACCTTCTGCCTTTTCTATCTAATTCCTTAATTAATTTTTTTTTTCAAAAAAATACATAATTTCTTTAACTTCAGCTGCAATATAAAGAAATTGCTCATCAAATGAAACCAGAACCCAGTTCATGGAAGCCGTTGAAATCTTTCTTTTTTCACTCTCTGTAACTTTTACATTATTTGTTCATAAAATTAAAAATTGGAAAGCTACAAGCTGTGTCCCACACTTTATTACTCATCTTGTATATAACTGGTATTCTAATTCTAAATTTTACTATTTTGTTAGGTATTTATTCTGTGAAAATAAGAAAAATACATCAGTATAATTCCAAGTGTCTCGCGCCGTAGCGTCGCGGTGTAAGGCATCCCGCCTAGGACTCTCGTTACGGAATGCGCGCTGGTTCGAGTCCTAATGGGAGAAGAAATTTTCTCATGAAATTTCGGCCAGTGTATGGGACCGTTGCCCACCCAGCATCGTGATGCACTAGGAAAGCTACGATAGGTAGCGAAAATCATGTTTCGCAAACCGGCTGTAACGAACGGCTGGGAGGGATCATCCTGCTAACCACATGATACCTCTCTTTTGGTTGAATGATTGTCCACCTATGCTTCGGCATTTGGACGCCTGACCAGCAGCCGGCTGGTCGATCTTGGCCCTTCAAATTCCTGTAGCGCCATTGATTTACTTTTTACTTTATATTTCTTGCAATCCCAATTCTACAACATGAAACGGAATTATTGACTTTAACTCCTACCCAAACAAACAGAACAAACAATGACGCTTCACAAAATTAGATTTTACACGCGTAACACATATGCTTTTATGTAGAAAATTCAATGAACTTATCAAAAAATTACGTTTGATTTCAAATTATTGAATAAAATTGAATTGTTTACTGAGTTACAGACAACATTAAAAATGTCTTACTTACATACTTACTTAATGCCTTTTAATGAACCCGGAGGTTCACTGCCGCCCTCACATAAGCCCGCCATTCATCCCTATCCTGAGCTAGACTAAACCATTCTCTATCATCATATCACACCTCCCTCAAATCCATTTTAATATTATCTTCCCATCTACGTCTCGGTCTCCCTAAAGGTCCTTTTCCCTCCGGCCTCCCAACTAACACTCTACTGTATATGCATTTCTGTATTCGCCCATACGTACTACATGCCCAGCTCACATCAAACGTCTGGCTTTAATGTTCCTAATTATGTCAGGTGAAGAGTACAATGCGAGCAGTTCTGTGTTGTGTAACTTTCTCCATTCTCTTGCAACTTCAACTCTCTAAGCCCAAAATATTTTCCTAAGCACCTTATTCTCAAACATTAAACATTTCATGTTCAGAAAATGGAAAATAGTTGCATCATCTCAAAATAGACATCAAATATCAATTCAGAGTTAGCAGATTAGTTGGGAATGCCAACGATGATAAGGATGTCGCTTTGAATCTCCATGCGATTATTAATACTGACTGATGCCAACTATTTTATTTTTATTATTTATTATTCTATTTCTGCCATATATACATGGGAAAAAAGAATCGTACCATTCTAACCCATTATATCTTGAATTAATTACCTCATCAGTGCTGCCTTATCGGTGTCACTTATGAGGTCCAACCCTGCCTTCGGACACTTGACTAAAGCACGACTCCAAATTTTGGGAGTGGAAAACAAAACATGTATTTCTTCTCAAAAATGTTCAACTGAAATATTATTTGGAACAGATTCTGTTTTCTCACGTTGCGTTTTCATAATTATTTCATTCGCACTTTATGAATGAATAGTTATTAACTACAAATTTGTTTTCACACGGTGGTAGTTACAGGAAGAATAATGATATACGAAGGCAATACATTCTGACAGAAATAATAAACAAGTACAGAATAGGAATATGAACACAAGTCAATGAGAGGATATAACAAACTAACAAGAGAATATACAGCGTGATTCAAAAGTCATGCGACATAGACAAATTCCGTTATTAGTGCTTATAGCGAAAAATGTAAAAAGTAGAAAGTTGCTGGAAATAGGTAGTTTTCAATCTAATGTGCTTGAATTTTCAACCTAGAATGCACCGTTAAGGCTGTACATTCGTACGACACATCTGTCAGTCCAAATGCTCCCATATTAGTGGCTTTTCGACTACTTCTACCAGATTTTAAATACGTATTACATAACGGAGAAGAGCTGACACGCAGAGTTTTGCTGTTATTTAACTTCTCACAGTGAGGCATGTTTTTGCATTGATAGCTCAAGAATTCAGGACAATTTCAGTCTTGCCTGAAGGTTTAACCTGAATTTGTATCGGCAACACTGCTAATTATTGTCATCATTTCATAATTTACCCGATACACTATGTATCTAAAATCCAGTAAAACTAGCGGAAAATCCACTACTTTCGCAACATTAGGATTGGCCGGTGTGTCGTACTAGTGTACAGCCTCAACGGTCTATTCTACGTTGAAAATTCGAGCACATGAGATTGAAAACTACCCATATCCAACAATTTTCCTATCTTTCCATTTTCACTATCTCTACTAATAACGGAGTTTGTCTATGTCGCGGGAATTTAGAATCACCCTGCATAATGAAACGCCTGTAATTAGATATGTTGGACAACTATACCGCTGTTGTTGAACAGTAACCTTTTATGTAAAAGGTTCCAATGTTATAGGAGAGCGAAAGACAATTGAATATTAAAAAAAAAAAACTAACAACTTTCTAGAATGAAAGGATTTTTAAGTCCCATCATCTGATGTTTATATCCATGATTTGACTTTCGACGTGTTAGAAGAAGTGTCGGGAAAATCAAGTAAAGTAGTATTTCGTTTATATTTTTACATATGAGTTCGCTGTTGAACACCGTCGATATACACTTTTCACTATTAATGTGTTCACTGAAGAACTATTAAGTTATTTTACATAATGAGTGAATGAATAAATGAATGACATATTCTCTGTGTTAATGTTTAAATTGTAATGCTGTATTACTTGCATGTTTCAATGTAGTACTTATCATCTTCCGAATTCTAATTCTAATTTTAATAGGTATGAACAATATTTTCATCATCCCCTGTAGATTACCCACAATTTTAAATAATGGATGTCTAATTCGTATAGGTTTATTCATTAATTTATTTGGCCTTTACTCAGGCACTTTATTTTTTTTATTTTTAAGAGAATGTTTTCTTAGTTGGTCTTGTATTTATAATTTGTAATTAATATTCTATTAATTGCTGGTAACTCGATTTT
Organism: Periplaneta americana; assembly: GCF_040183065.1. Classification (NCBI taxonomy): domain Eukaryota; kingdom Metazoa; phylum Arthropoda; class Insecta; order Blattodea; family Blattidae; genus Periplaneta; species Periplaneta americana. Next base: position 34,662,732 of record NC_091117.1, read on the forward strand.
TTGTACTCATTATTGTGGTACTTCAACGTACTGAACGGGCTCTGTAGCTCACTGTACTTTCACTGCACACGCTGTATAACTGACTGCACTTCCACTATTACGCACTGCGCACTCTGTATAACTATAATAGCGACTATGTTACATTTAGCGTCTATTGGTAAAAGTCTTAAGCCTATTTTTGAAAACACTTGGGGTTATTGGAAAACCTATATTGAGAATGCACGTCGAGCATTCCAGTTCCTGATAGTATGACTGAGGAAAGAACTTCTTCTTCTTCTTCTTCTTCTTCTTCTTCTTCTTCTGTGTTCTTTCCCTCAATTTATTTCAATGGTCGTTCCTTGAAGAGATATTTGGTGGCTGCAACTTATTTTTTTTTCTCCAAGCGAACTGACCTCTGGACTTATTTTAATTGAATACAACATTAGTAAAGATTAACTTTTAGGTCCTACAAAATTATCTCCTATGATTACCTTTTGCTATTAATAGAACAAATTTCGCTCCGGCCGGCGCCGAGTATCGAACCCGGAATCCACACTTCTACTCACTGGGTGCTCTAACCACTGACCTAGGCCGAACTTCATACAAGGAGCGCACTCATTTCAGTGACAGGACTCCATTGCATATATGCACTGTTAGGCGAGTAACCTATGTAGAATTTAATTCTTTTGGTCCTACAGGCTACGATTTGTTATTATTGGTGAAAAATTCGGCCCGGCGCCGAGGATCTAATCGCGGATCCTCAGGTCTACGCACTGGATGCTCTAACGGCATAGCTCAGTTGTTACAGCACCAAGCGTGTACAACTGGAATTCCAGGGTTCGATCTTCGGCGCCGGAGGGTATTTTTCTCCATTAATAACAATATTGATAATATAACGTGCCTAATAACACAGGAAGTGGAAATAGTTCCATATCCTGTTGAAAGATATAACTAGCCTCATGGAGCATCACTGTTTCCTGACAGAGGCCTAATGGTCTATGTGCTGTTACCAAGCAACACTTACGTTTTAACATCAGTGAATGTCAGTGCCATTTACAGTAACGTATTCGCTCTCAAGAATATTTTTAAACATTAAAACCCCTCTGTGTTGTGATATTGTTATAAAATAAGTGAAAGCGAACTGCAATATTAAAAAAATAAAAAATGGACAAAGAATCAGCTGTATGCATTTTTCTCAAAGAAATATGCGTGCTTTAGTGAAAACATACAACACAAATTATTAGTATGTAACTATTAGGTAAATCCCTACATCTAAGCAAAGTAATTTCGACGGCCCAATTCGAGAAGAGAACAAATCAACATTTACAGTTTTGATAAACCTGAATTTTAAACATTCAAGTTGCTGTCAAAAATTCAATTGATCGTTGACATTTCTCCAAATTCTGTTAATGATGAATCATACTACAGTATATGTACATCTTACGTTTCAAATTACAGTAGAGAGTGTTAATTGGATTCTTCACAGCAAGGTTGAACTTTAAAATACAGTTAATTGCAAAGAGCATAAAGCAAGAGACGAGAAAAAATATCAGAATTTTACCTCAAACTGCAAACATTCTTGCAATCCCAATCCTACTATACGTAATTGAATTGTGGATTTTTACACCCACGCACACAAAAAGAACGAACAATGAAGCTTCACAAAATTAGATTTAAGACGCATTACGGATATGATATGATATAATATATTTATTTCTACAACTTTTATTTGGTAATGGGTCGCCACCACATCTCTGTATTCGTGCTCCCCATTACCTTCTAATTACAACAACACATACAAACTTTCATTGACGTGTGCAGTCATCTTATTTTAACTTTGTTACCTCTATTACTATAATACATACTCTCAATTTGCTTTCTAACCTCTCATCTTAAAATTTTCTCTTCTTTCTAATGAACACCTCACCACTTTTATTGTTTACTTATATTGAAGTACTTCCTATCGTCTAAAATTTCCCTAAATTTGAACTAACTTTTATTAACGATATTTAATCATACTCATTCACTTTCCTCTCTACTTTACAATCAGCTCTACCTCTCCTCACTTCTGTCACCACTCTTGTCCCCTATTTCTCCATTAGACACTGAATCACATGTTTATTTTGTTTAATTGTTCCCTTTCACCCAGATAAATTTTCAGTTTGGCACTATATTTTGTAAGTCAACTCAACCTTCATTTGTAAACTTACATTGAAATACTTGCTGTCTTTCTATCTTTCCAATTTCTCTGATTGTACGCTAACTTATTCGACATTCCAATATTAGTAACATTTCACTACCAATTATTATTAACAAACACTTCTAATTTCCTCTAGTCACTTCTTTTATCAACTATTGTTTCTCTGGACACTAATTCACTTATTCGTTCATACATTCTCCCTCCGATTATTTTGATAGTTACTCTTACTCCTTGAACACTCACTTAATTGTTTCTATGTCTTCTGCCACACTTTTATCACTCAACCCCCCTTAAGCACCAACTTCGTAGACTGTAGTTCTGCGGTTCCTTATTTCCTTCCTTTCCCTCACAAGTAGATGGACTACCCAAATCTTCTTTACTTCCCCTCTTTGTCGGGTCCGGACGTCTTGCTTGTTTCTTCTTAACCACCTTCTTGATCTGTTTTCTATGACCTACTCGTCCCGCTGTCAGCTGATTCGTCATCTTATCCCTTCCTCTATTGTTAGCAGTCTTCAGTAACTGTTGCTTGCATGGTGACGATGGACTTATTTGCGACCACGCGTCTCTCCTTTCAATGACGTCATACGTGTCTGCTTACATTCTTCCTGAACTTGCTGTTTCAGACATTCCTTGTGTGGTTACTGCCCTCGCTTCGGATTGTCCTGAGCTAACTGAATCCATTCTTGAAACTTCTGCCACACTTCCTTGGCTACTAATCTCATTTCTTCCGCCCATTTGCTTATTATTAATATTCCTCATTTTCATTTTCAAGTCCCTCCTGTTTCCTTCTATAACCTGGGACTCCAAATCCTTTTGAGCATTACGGATATGCTTTTATGTAGAAAACTGAATGAAGACATCAGAAAAATTACGTTTGTTCTTTAAATTAGGTACTGAACAAAAATTGAATACTAAGCTATAGACAACGTTAAAACTTCATGTTCAGAAAATGAAAAATAGTTGCAAAGTCTCAAAATAGTCATCACTAAGTTAGTTCAGAGGTAACAGAGAATATAATTCAATATTGAAAGCGAATATATTTCTGGAACGTACTATACTCATTAACTCTGTACTGTCTGTGTTTACTATGAACGTAAGGCGACTTTATCTGTATACGGTTGGTTCTATCTGAACAACGGTTGGAAGTTTACTAGTAGAGAGGGTGGGAGTGAAGTACATTCAAAAACTCAGGTACAATAAAAATTGAAGTAAAAATTAAATGATGTCCCTGTATAAAACACAGTAAATATAGAACAACAAAATATTAATTACAACTTAGGTTTTGATTAGTTCTTACGATGCATTTTAAGCTTCTTTTTACGTTCATCATGAACATGAGTTCAAAATTGCGAGTTTAGAATTAAGAAAACAATAGGTAAAACCTATAAATCCGGTCCCTAATCATCAGGAAGACATCCAAACAGCAACAGACTGGCATGTTAATCCTAAGAAACCATTCACTCGTAAACAGTAATGAGTAGGATTCGGATTTAAATGGCTTAAAAACTGTGGAATTTTGAAATTAAACGCTACAAGTACCAAGATATGACATAAAAGCTTCCAAACATGACGCAAAACAAATTGAATATTGTCCAAAATCACTTATAAAATTTCTTATTCGCCATTCCAGAAGTTTATTGTTTTTGTCAAATTTTAACTTCTTGCATTGGCCATAGCAGACTATTTAGTCTATAGAAATAGGAGGAGGAAAAGAGGAATGAAAAATATCAGAAGTCTGCCCTCTTACGTGATAACTTCTTTTACAGCTATTTTAAGGGTGTCATTGACAGTTTATGAATTATTAATTGTCACCAGGGGGGTTGAAAACTCTTAGTGTCATAAGTTTGGGAGGGGTGAAGCAACAATGCGGCAGTATTTCTAACATTATTTTATTACTCAAATTCTAAATTTTACTAAATTGTTAAGTATTTATTCTGTGAAACTAAGAAAAATACATCAGTATAATTCCAAGTGTCCCGCGCTGTAGCGTCGCGGTGTAAGACATCCCACCTAGGACTCGCGTTACGGAATACGCGCTGCCGCTGGTTCCAGTCCTCATGGGGAAAGAAGAATTCTCATGAAATTTCGACCAGTCTATAGGACCGGTGCCCACCCAGCATCGTGATGCACTTGGGGAGCTACGATAGCTATTATCGCCGCGGTCTCATCCTTAACATTCGGCAGGTCTTTGAAATTTAATTGCATTACTGTTTTCAATTTCTTGTGTCGCTGCTCTAATCACTTGCCTCAGTTTCAACGTTCCAACCAATAACCTGCTTCTATTATAAAATGACACCTACTTGCCTAATCCACGTGGACTAAAAAAGAGGTTGCAATGTCTTGAGCTTAGGAAGAACATTAAGGTATGTGATTAAAAATTATTATTAAACAGATATTATTAAGAGCTAAGAATGTCAACGTAGTCGTATATGAAACAATAATAATAATAATAATAATAATTATTATTATTATTATTATTATTATTATTTTTATTATTATCATTATCATTATTATTATTATTATTATTATTATTATTATTATTATTATTATTATTATAAGAGCCATTTAATAATATAACAAACTAGTGCTTATTCTTATCGAGGAAGTAACGTGATAACGTGACGCTTAGAGTGAAACCTACAGAGCAACAATCGGTCGGAAAAATTATGTTTTACAACCACACCGCACGTTATTGTATGATGCCGGGATAAAGTATGAGGTCGCGGCGATAATAGTGAAACTCCAGTTTCCCAAACAAGCTATAACGGCTGGGGGGTGGGGGAAATCATCGTGCTAACCACACGATACCACCAGTCTGGTTGGTTGCTCGTCCATCTCTGCTTCGCCATGTGGACATGAGGCCAGAAACAGGCTGGTCGATCTTGGCCCTTCAAAGGGCTGTAACGCCATGCATTTACTTTATAATTCTTGCAATCCCAATGCTAAAACATGAAACCGAATAATGGACTTTAACACCTCCCAAAACAAATAGAACAAAATAATGAACGTTCACAAATTTAGATTTTAAACATGTAACGCTTATGCTTTCACGTAAAAAATTCAATGAGGATATCAGAAAAAAATTCGTTTGATTTAAAATTATACAATTAAATTGAATGCTGAGCTACAGACAACATTAAAAATGTCATGTTCAGAAAACGGAATACAGATGTATCATTTCAAAATAGATATCAACATAAGAGTTCAGAGTTAGGAGAGAGTTGGAACTGCCAATGATGATATCTGGTTCACTTTGAATCTCCATGACATTATAACTAGTGCTGAGGCTACTGACTCTTTCTTAACTCTGAAAGACCACCATTGCAATTCGTTTCTCAGATAAATAATAAAATTTAGATACTATATAAAAGCTTAACGTTGATAACGCCATCGTAGAATTTTGGTTCAAAGTATGCATTGGACACTTTGTCGGCCCACCATGTTCTGAAAATACTGGGACCATGCGTCTGAAATAATTTTGTGTCTAATCATATTTGTTAACTTTTGTTGTTATGTATCATCCTGGAAATTGTACGCTATACACCAATAGAAGTCCCTATGAAGCTTCTTTCCCCCCCCCCCTAAAACTTTCAAATATTTTAACTTGTATTATTTATTACTATTGACAGTTTCGAAAACTGTTGCAATACCATTGCTACTATACGCAACAGAATTATTTATTTTAACTCCCACCTAAACAAAAAGAACAGATAATGAAGCTACAAATAATAACATTTAAAATGCATAACAGATATGCTTTTATGTAGAAAACTCAATGAAGTCATCACAAAATTTTCGTTTGTTATATATATATATATATATATATATATATATATATATATATATATATATATATATATATTATTGAACAAAATGGAACAATAAGCTAAATTCAAAAATAAAAACTTCATGTTCCGAAAATAGAAAATAGTTGCAACATCTCAAAACAGACATTACTATATCAGTTCAGAGTTAAGAGACAGTTGGGAATGTCAATGATGACATCGACGGGAATTTGAATCTCCGTGACATTTTAAATACTGACTGAGGCCACTGACTCTTTCTTAACTCGTAAAGAGCATGAATGCAAGAATATTATACAATTCTTTGTCAAATAAACAATAAATTTGGATACGATTTGAAACCTTAACTTTGATAGATTTATCGTAGAACTTTCGTTCACTGTATCCAATGGATACTTTGGGGCCAAACATGTTGTGAAAATACTGGAACCATGCGTCTGTCTAAACTCATTTTGTGTCTATTCTTTTTTACTAATTTTTGTTCTTATGTATCACCCTGAACATTCTATTCTATACACCACAGAAGTCCAACACCAGGTTTATTTTTCTAAAAATTTCAAGTAATTTAGTAGTTATTATTTATTATTCTTTAAAATTCCGAACATTGTTTTTGTTATTGTTTTTGTGAATATAACTTCATGTTTGTATTGGCCATAGAAGACTCTTCAGTCTATAGAAATAGAAGGGTGGGGGAAAAATGGAATGAAAAATGTCAGAAGTTTTCCTTCTGCGTGATAACATTTTTTACAGCTATGTTAAAGGGGTCACTGACTGTTTACGAATTACTAATTGCAACAGCGGGGTTGAACACCTTAGTGTCACATTTATGGGAGGGGTGAAGATGAGACCGACCAGCCACAATCTGGCAATATTTCTAACATTATTTTGCCCTTCGTGTTTTGACAACTTGCTGCTGGTAAAACCAGATATTTCCAAAGTTCATTTAACCTCAACATATTTCTAAGAGAAAGCAAATCCAAAATAAACAAGCAAACGCAAGCAAAATTTTTTGTCATTAAAGGCTCAAACAGAGGACAATAACGGTATAACTATTAAAACTATAGTAATATGACCAAAGACATGCCCGTCTCCCAATTTTTGTCAAATGTGACAATGCTAAAAATAGTAAAATATGCTTTTTTTTATTTTATGTGTAGAAATAAAAAAAATACAGTGCGACGAAATGACAGATGCGATGGTCATATTTATTTCATTATACTTTTAAGCCGGACGGTGTATTTCAACTTTCTGCGTTATCTATCTACTTTCTATCATTTAATTTTTCATACAAAAATACATAATTTCTCCTTTTCGGAACCGGAATCTCTTTAACTTCAGTTGCAATATATAGAAATTGCGCATCATATGAACCCAGAACCCAGTTCATGGAAGCAATTGAATTCTTTCTTTTTTAACTCTCTGTAACTTTTGCATTATTTCTTCATGAAATTAAAATTTGGAAAGCTACAAGCTGTGTTCAACACTTTTTACTCATCTTGTATATAACTGGTATTGTAATTGTACATTTTACTAAATTGTTAGGTATTTATACTGTGAAACTAAAAAAAATACATCAGTATAATTCCAAGTGTCCCGCGCCGTAGCGTCGCGGTGTAAGGCATCCCGCCTAGGACTCTCGTTTCGGAATGCGCGCTGGTTCGAGTCCTAATGGGAGTAGAATTTTTCTCATGAAATTTCGGGCAGTGTATGGGACCGTTGCCCACCCAGCATCGTGATGCACTAGGGAAGCTACGATAGGTAGCGAAAATCATATTTCGTAAACCAGCTGTAACGAACGGCTGGGAGGGATCATCGTGCTAACCACATGATACCTCTCTTTTGGTTGAATGATTGTCCACCTATGCTTCGGCATTTGGACGCCTGACCAGCAGCCGGCTGGTCGATCTTGGCCCTTCAAATTGCTGTAGCGCCATTGATTTACTTTTTACTATATATTTCTTGCAATCCCAATTCTACGACATGAAACGGAATTATTGACTTTAACTCCTACCCAAACAAACAGAACAAACAATGACGCTTCACAAAATTAGATTTTACACGCGTAACACATATGCTTTTATGTAGAAAATTCAATGAACTTATAAAAAAATTACGTTTGATTTCAAATTATTGAATAAAATTGAATAGTTTACTGAGTTACAGACAACATTAAAAATGTCTTACTTACTTACTTAATGGCTTTTAAGGAACCCGGAGGTTCATTGCCGCCCTCACATAAGCCCGCCATTTATCCCTATCCTGAGCAAGACTAAACCATTCTCTATCATCATATCCCACCTCCCTCAAATCCATTTTAATATTATCTTCCCATCTACGTCTCGGTCTCCCTAAAGGTCTTTTCCCCCCGGCCTCCCAACTAACACTCTATATGCATTTCTGGATTCGCCCATACGTGCTACATGCCCTGCCCACCTCAAACGTCTGGATTTAATATTCCTAATTATGTCAGATGAAGAGTACAATGCGTGCAGTTCTGTGTTATGTAACTTTCTCCATTCTCTTCGACTTCCATCTCTCTTAGCCCCAAATATTTTCCTAAGCACCTTGTTCTCAAACATTAAAAATTTCATTTTCAGAAAATGGAAAAAAGTTGCATCATCTCAAAATAGACATCAAATATCAATTCATAGTTAACAGATAGTTGGGAATGCCAACGATGATATGAGTGTCGCTTTGAATTTCCATGAAATTATTAATACTGACTGATACTATTTCATTTTTAATATTTATTATTCTTTTGCCATATATAGATTGGAAAAAAAGCTTTCCACTCTAACCCATTATATCCTGAATTAATTACCTCATCAGTGTTGCCTTATTGATGTCACTTATGAGGTTCAACCCTGTCTTCGGACACTTGACTAAAGCACGACTCCATATTTTGGAACTGGAAAACAAAACATGTATTTCTTCTCAAAAATGTTAAACTGAAATATTATTTGGAACATTTAGATTATGTTTTCTCCCGTTCCGTTTTCATAATTATTTGATTCGCACGTCTTTAAGAATGAATAGATATTAACTACAAATTTGTTTTCACACGGTGGTAATTATAGGAAGAATAACGATATACGAAGGCAAGACACTCTGACAGAAATAATAAAGAAGTACAGAGTAGGAATATAAACCCAAGTCAATGAGAGGATATAACAGAACTAACAAGTGAATATTCAGTGTGATTCAAAAGTCATGCGACTTAGACAAATTCCGTTATTAGTGCACATAGCAAAAAATGGAAAGAGGAGAAAGTTGCTGGAAATAGGTAGTTTCCAATCTAATGTCCTTGAATTTTCAAAGTAGAATGCAGCGTTAAGGCTGTACATTAGTACGACACATCTGTCAGTCCCAATGCTGCCATATTAGTGGCTTTCCGGCTACTTCTACCAGAATTTAAATACGTATTATTTAACGGAGAAGAGTTGACACGCAGAGTTTTGTTGTTATTTAATTTCTCACAGTGTAACATTTTTTTGCATTGATACCATAAGAATTCAGGAGAATTTCAGTCTTGCCTGGAGCTTTACCCTGAACTTCTATTGGCAACGCTGCTAATTATCGTCATCATTTCATAATTTACGCGATACACTATGTATCTAAACTCCAGTAAAACTAGCGGAAAATCCACTACTTTCGCAACATTTGGATTTCCCGGAGTGTCGTACTAGTGTACAGCCTCAACGGTCTATTCTACGTTGAAAATTCAAGCACATGAGATTGTAAACTACCCTTTCGAACAAATTTTCCTCTCTTTCCATTTTTCACTATCTCCACTAATAACGGAGTTTGTCTATGTCGCGGGAATTTAGAATCACTCTGTATAATGAAACGCCTGTAATTAGATATGTTAGACAACTATACAGCTATTGTTGAACCGCTTTTATGTAAAAGGTTTCAATGTTACAGGAGACCGAAAGACATTTGAATATAAAAAAAACTAACAAATATCTAGCATTAAAGGATTTTTAAGTCCCATATTCTGATATTTATATCCATGCTTTGACTTACGTGTTACCAGAAATATCGATAAAATTTATTTGATGTCGAGAATATCAAGTAAAGTATTATTTCGTTTATATTTTTATGCTCGACCATCCCGAAATGTACTAATTATACATCTGGTAGCAGTCCTTTAATGCATGTCATTAAAGTACACCTACTCATTAAAGTACAGGTGTTCAACCAATGATAACTCGTCTTACATGTTATCAGCCAATGACAAGTCAGCTTTGTACCGTTATAAAACTGCAAGTATCGATTATTCTCGGATATGCAATCGAAAGAGAATTAGCGAAAAGTCACGGAGGCTGGAAATCCAATACTGTCGCAGAAGGTTATGTTCTGTTACTATAATAATTAGCGTTAATTGTAAATAATATTCAAATAAATTCAATTTGTGATCTCGTTTTTTAATGTCGAATTCAATAATCAAGGTTATAATATTATAATATTATCAAGCTTAACGGGACTACGTCAAGGTCAATGACATTATTGTTTCTCGGAAAAAATCATTACTTTCGCGTCTGCGCACATCTCACAATTCACGACCTAGGACAAGGTCACTTCCGATCTTGTCAGTTACAAATAAAATGTATACATCTGAATACCGGGAATTTCAAGTTAGAAATAACTTGCGCTCGTTTCATAAATATCCGTACTCGATTCTTAATTACTATCATTATAGGCTCGTTGCTTAATCTACTATTACATATGAGTTTGCTGTTGAACACCGTCGATATACACTTTTCACTATTAATGTTTTCACTGAACAACTATTAAGTTAGTTACATAATGAATTAATTAATAACATATTCTCTGTGTTAATGTTCAAATTGTGATGTTATATTACTTGCATGTTTCAATGTAGTACTTATCATCTTCCGAATTCTAATTCTAATTTTAATAGGAATGAATAATATTTTCCACATTCACTGTAGATTACGCACACTCATTATTGTGGTACTTCAACTTACTGAACGGGCTCTGTAGCTCACTGTACTTCCACTGCACACACTGTATAACTGACTGCACTTCCACTATTACGCACTGCGCACTCTGTATAACTATAATAGCGACTGTGTTACATTTAGCGTCTATTGGTAAAAGTCTTAACGCTATTTTTAAAAACACTTGCGGTTATTGGAAAAGCCTATAGTAAGTATGCTGGTCGAGCATTCCAGTTCCTGATAGTATGATTGAGGAAATAAATTCTTTGTCTTCATCTTCTTCTTCTGTGTTCTTTCCCTCAATTTATTCAATCGTCGTTCCTTGAAGAGATATTTGGTGGCTCCAACATATATTTTTTTTTCTCCAACCGAACTGACTTCTACACTTATTTAAATTTAATACAATGTACGTAAGGATTAACTTTTAGGTCCTACAGAATTATCTGTTATAATTACCTTTTGCTATTAATAGAATAAATTTCGCTCCGGCCAGCGCCGATTATCGAACCCGGAATCCACACTTCTACTCACTGGGTGCTGTAACCACTGACATAGGCCGAACATCATACAAGGAGCGCACTCATTTCAGTGACCTGGCCATTGCATATATGCACTGTTAGGCGAATAACCTATGTAGAATTTAATTCTTTTGGTCCTGCAGGCTACCATTTGTTATTATTGGTGAAAATTTCGGCCCGGCGCCGAGGATCTAATCGCGGATCGTCAGATCTACGCACTGGATGCTCTAACGGCATAGCTCAGTGGTTACAGCAACAAGTGCCTACAACTGGGATTCCAGGGTTCGATCTTCGGCGCCGGAGCGAATTCTTCTCCATTAATAACAATATTGATAATATAACGTGCCTAATATTGATATTGATATTTATTTGTCATTCAACTTTACAATTCACAGTTATGGTGGACCTTCACATTTCTGTTTTTCGATCCACCATCCCTTTATACATATAACTCTTTTCTATTAATGTATTCTTTGCCGAGAATTTCTTGATGGCTTTCTAATGTTCTGTAATGACTGAATTGCTATATGTCCTTCCCCCTCTAACCTCTTCTATTGTCACCCTCCTACCTAGACTGTTTCCCTTCCATTTCTCACTCCTATTAAATATTGCATATTCCTTCCTTAATAATTTGCGTTATTTATTTGTTTTCTTCTCTAACCTCGATCCTACCTACTCTTAATCATTGTTTTCCCGCTATTTTCTCCTACATTAATTGCTGATTTTTCCGTTTACTCTATTTTACAACACTTACATCACTTTTTTTTTCCATCCTCTGATTATTTACATATTTATCTCTTTCTTT